>NC_059372.1:34132930-34235430 GCF_019703515.2 Myxocyprinus asiaticus
TAGCAACGAAGGCTTGGACTGTAGCCTATTAAATTAAGACGCTGAATCTGTGGCAGAAGAAAGTAGTTCCACTCACAAGAGCGTTTTAGGGACGAAAACCAGAAAATGTCTTGAGAAACCCCATAACGAGGTCTTAAGGTTTGGTAACCATGGTATAAGCAGAATAATTGACTCCAGACCGTTGAATAATGCACACATGAGGTGGTAATGCACGTCGTGATCGTTACACCTCGGGTGTACATTATTTTTCAACAATTCAATGGGCTGGAGTCAATTATTACACACACACACACACACACACACACACACACACACACACACACACACACACACACACACACACACCGTACTGACGAAATATTGAGATACCAAAACATTTAAAATGGTACAATATTATCTTGTTGCTTATTCCAGCACCATACTCCAGTATAGTGCTATTAGCAAAATTTTATGGTATGTGACATTTTTTAGATTAAATCATTGACAATTTGACAATGAATCAAATTAATATCCCAAAAGGTAAAATGTGATCATTAAACAACAAATGGGTGTAATCTAATTAAGTAATATACAGTCTGCATGCACTGCGCACTTCAGAATGCGATACGGTATCTACCGATATGGAGGTAACAGGCCTGGTATCGTACCGAAGTCAAAATTTGGGTATCGGAGTAACCCTGTCATGTAGAAATAGCTCCTTAATGTGTCAACTGCACATGTTCACTTTTTAGGGGGTGTTCTGTCTATTAATAAAATCCCCCATCATATTTTCACTCCTTTTCTCCTTCTTTCAATCTGTTTATCTCAGTCTCTTTCTTCTGGCATTAGTAAGTTTCCCTGTGGAAAGCTGAATGATTGTAGTGCTTGCTGAGGCATTGGATAGCCGTTGGCAACAGCTGTGTGCAGTTGGTCAGTGCAGCTGAAATAGTCCGTAGGAACAAATAAGGTCATTCTTACTAACTGCTATAATTGTAGTGAAGTGCGGAGCAGACACACGTTTTGACTGCATGTCTTAAGACCTTTTTGTTCGAGTGTAACATATGCATAATTGGCCTTTTTCCTGTCAGAGAGACTAGAAAAATTGTTATACTAGAGAAAAGTTTCATTTTTCAGGTTTGAAGTTATCACACAGTTATGTAGTGGTTCTACTTAGTGGAACTCAAGCCACG
The DNA here is from genome assembly GCF_019703515.2 of Myxocyprinus asiaticus. Classification (NCBI taxonomy): domain Eukaryota; kingdom Metazoa; phylum Chordata; class Actinopteri; order Cypriniformes; family Catostomidae; genus Myxocyprinus; species Myxocyprinus asiaticus. The sequence continues at coordinate 34,134,100 of NC_059372.1, forward strand.
CTTAAAATGTATAAATGTCATTACATTAGATAACAACATATCAAGCCAAGTGTCATATTTTAAAATAAGATAGCCCATGTACACTTTAAGCAAAAGCACCTTAAAACAAGTGATTACAAAAGTGGCTAACAAAAGTAAAGCTAGTTCTGAGAAAAGCTGTAGCATTTTTTGTTTGCAGATGTCACTTACTGTAATATTTTGTTATCTAATGCAATGAAAGTGTGGCTTAAGTGTCCAAATACTTTTTGGAGCCATAATGTTTGTTAATGACACCTTCGTTGTCCTTTGTACCGTAGACAGTAGTCACCTGATTCATAATTTCAGCGAGTGCTCTTTTTTTGGATGGTGGTGTTGCTGTAGTGCTGATGCTGTCAGGTGCCAGGTCGCCGGGGACAATGCAGCTCATTCCTGACCCACTGCATAGTGTCCATCTGTTCACAGCCTGAGCTCCGCCCATTCCACAGAATCACTGATGAGAGCAGCTTGGTGTGAAAACCATGTCAGAAACACAGTTAAAGTTTGTGTGTGTCCTTTCAGCCTGGCATCTGTCCATGTTCTCTTTAAATAGAGCTTTGAGTAATTACCTGTATTTGAGAGGGACATTGATTGGAAAGTTGACCACTTCCTTCTGTGTGACTTGAAACATGCCAAATTTAGGATTGCTGTTTGAGCGTGTGTTCATATTTGCTTTCATAATGCATTATATAATGAGCAAAATGAATGATTATCGATCCATGAATCAAAATCATGCTATTTCTGCATGGCAGTAAATTACAACAGATACAACAGTAAATTACAAAAAACTATTTGGACTAAGACAGTATTTAAATGACAGCAGATGCACGCTAGATAAATGTGTCATTGTAATGTTACGTTACCTAATTCATATTCAGGAGCCAAGCTGATAAGATTTTTAATGTGTACATCGTAAATGATAGTCATTTACACAGTTATAACAAAAGCTGGAGATAACAGAGTGATGGGCAATGAGCTGGGGAACCAGAGAATAGACTGCAGGTGGGGGCACACAAACTGCCAGGAGTCCAGGGCAAGTGTCAAGGAGTCAAGGAACAGATGACCCAAGAGTGGAGATGAAAATCCTAGGTATTCGTAAATGGGAAGTGATCAGCTAAAACAGGACTGGGAAAAAACTCTTAGCTTAACCAGGCCAGGGCTAGGAAGATGCCAAAGCAGAACAAGACCTGCGAAACACGTTGATTGGGTCAGGACTTGCACAGTAGTCTGTGCGGGCAGAACTGGGAGAAATGTTTAGTTAAACCAAGTAAGGGCTAAGAGGGAATTCTTGATTGGCTGGGACACAACCAATGGAAACTGTCTATGATGACCAGGTCAGAGCCATGGGGAGATTGAAGACCAGCCAGGACAGGACCAAGGGAACTCTTTAGGTCAGCCAGGTCAGGGCTAGGAGGTTGAGGCAGATCAAACAGGACACAAATTGGGGAACTCTATTGGTCAGCCAGGTCAAAGTGGGGAGGTTGAAGTAGATCAGCCAGGACAGAACTAGGGGAAATCTCTACACTGGCCAGGTTAAGGCCAGGAGGAGGGAGGATCAGCCAGGACTTGACTGGGAGTAGGTTGAGGCAGATCAGCCAGGACAAGAACAGAATGGGACTCTTGACAAGCCAGGACAGGAACAGGCAAAGGCTGTCTACTAAGATCTGGTGACATCTGGTCATTGGTTACCACCTTATCTTGAGTCTTTTGCCGGCAAATCACGTAGCTCCTGGGCCAATGGTCTTGCAGACTTGCCCTTGGAAGTCTGGACCGGGGAACCCACATTAGGCGAGGGAGAAATGTTCTGTCGACAGCTCCCTCTGAAGGACCGATAACTTCATGTTTACATCTGGTTAAACCCAACATTGAGCCGTTTTATCTCTTGGCCCAATTCAGTAAAGAACTCCCTCAGCTGCCTCAGTTCTTGCATCACTGGGTTAATAGCGCTGGACTAGACAGGTGTAAACACAGGGGCATCTACGTAAACTGCTGGAAACTGGAGCTACGGATTGGAATATACAGGGATGCTTTAGACCCAGGAAGAGTCATCAAGACAGTGGGTGGAATGGTACATGACACTGATCAATCAATAGGTCTAAGTCCATTGTAATACTCGAATCCGGCTTGAAGGACCATATAAAATATTTGAGGGAGGTCAAGGAATACTGAATCGTAGGAGTATCACAATGGAGTGCCAATTGAAACACCTTGAGAAAAACATCAGTTTTCTTGATTTGTTCGTCATGACCAATAACAGTACATTTTGGGAGGAGAGGACTCACAATTGTGCAACCGGTTGTAATCTAAAACATATTACACAAAAGACATGAATATACAGGACATGCATAAACAATATCATAATTTCTTAAAGACAGACACTACATACAATAGAGCCAAGAGAAACACATAAAAAATGCTCCATATTTAGCATATCTTAATGACAAAACAGACATTGCAAGAAGAATCATGACATAAACATGACTTACATAATTCACATGGTTATAGTGCCAACAAAAAGAGGTCCCAAGCTGGAGATCTAGAGGAACAAAAGGAACTGCTGCCTAAGGCAAACACTCACACTCACTTATAAAGGCTGCCATCTCATTAGTGGCAATGAAATGCAGCTGCTGATAGTGGGTGGGGCTCCAATAAGGTCAGAGTTGTTAGGATTTTCTACAATATCCTTGTATGTGTGCAGAGACAAAACATGCATAACAGTGAAATAGCTGTTAATAACACTCAATACCAGTGTCTTACAGGAGATTGATCATGTGAACTTCAAGGTCTAGTCGCTGCATCGCGTCACTCCTCATTTTCATAACATTTTAACTTTTCTCAACTGTGTCACCACATCATGTCTCCAACGGTTGTTGTCACTACAAGGAGCTGTCAGTCAGTACGTTTACATGCACTTTAAAAGAGTGATTTCAGTCAGACTAAACCAATATTTGTCTTTTTATAATGTCATGTAAACGATTTTAGCAAACTCAGACCTAGGCAATGTGATTTTAGCTTGGCTTCGTGCAGCATGTGTACATGTTTATCAAACCACAATAGGCCTCATCGTGACACCCAGCGTGAATAATCCACACTTCTTTAGCTGACTTCTTCCTTCAAATATTCGATCACGCATTGTATCATGTACTGTATACTTGGACAGAGAGATGATAACAGTAGCTCAACTTCTCAAAACCCCGCTGTAGCTCAATTATAACTGTGCATGTAAATGTATGAGTGTGAATGAGACTTAAGGGAAGATATTGATTCTTGTCCTTTTTGTTTGTGCAATCAATTGAATGGTCCCTTTATCCTATATCATCAAGTCAGTGTCAGATTGTTGACATTAAATCTTGATGATATCAAATGCACATGGTCATTTTCATCCTATATCTGACAAAATCGTAATTCTTAACAACAGGGTACTAATGAGATATAAATCTTAAATCTAAATTTTTAGCAGCTTCTGATTACATCTCTTATGATTCGTGCTGGTTCTAGATTAGTGTATGAGGACAACATATTCCTGGAGCATTATCAACAGCAGTGAATTATGGGATGCTAGGACTGCTGCAGACTTTGTGTCCCTGTGTCAGCAGATGATAGCTGGAGATGAAGCCTAGAACAAGCTCTGCAAGGCCAATGATGTGTCCACAGCTTTATAGAGAGTAGTTTAAAAATCAATTCAGCCCTTAAGAGTCAGTGCAGGGACCTTGAGTCAAGGGAAATGGATCCTTTTCTCTTTTCTTTAGTGATCCTTGCTTGTGCGTGCGCGCACACATACACACACACCCACCCACCACTCATCTCCCTTGTTTTAGTCTCACTATTGCTGCAGAAATCTGAATCCATTCAGGAATTTAGTTTGCTCTGCTCTTTTACACACTGGCTCTTTTTGAGTCATTTGATTTTGGATGCCAGCTTTTAAATTACCAGCATTTTGGCTGTTTTATGATTCATTCAACTGCGACATTATACATGTGAATAATAAATGACATAATATTGATTATAAAAATGGATGCTGATTGGTCAATACAGTGTTCCAGCTGTGCGAAAATCCACAATATAAAAACAGCTGTGACCTTTTTACCACATCACTGCGCAGCACCCGTAGCAGATTTTTATGTCTTGCGAAGCAACATTCTGATATTTTAGGGACTATATCTCCAAGCGGAAGGATGGCCATGAATGGATTTGCTTAATAAAATAACATTTAAATGAAAATTTGTTTACCTAATATTGTAATCATGTAAGCAATAAGGCCATGCTACATTGTGAATATATTCACATTAACAATATATAAATATTCACTATGTAGCATGCCCTTTCATTCTTTATTGCTTTATTTACTCATAATGAATACACTTTAAAAAGACAAATAAAAGCAGATTAAGAACCTGACTTGTGAAGCAAAGCAAACTGTCCACAGGGAAGTCAAAGGTTAAACAATAACTTGTGATTTGACTCGCCCAGAATAAACAGAAACCATTTTCCCTTTCTTAGCGGGGGAATTTGCGATACGCACATTATTTCTGATGATTATTATGATTTGCATTAGAGACGTTTACTGATTTTTCCCAAATGTGCAGCTAATTCTCTTCTCAGAAAGGCTGGCCGCTCCCCTTTTGGGAAATATACAATGGAGAACTGAAATAGAGATTTTGAATATCTGACAATGTGAATGGATTGTTATCTGCTCTGATAAGATTATCAGAACATTTCCAGTTAGGACCACATTCAACTAGACATATGGCAGACATGCTTCACATTTGTATTTTATGAAAATGTTATTATGTAATTATAATGTATAAAGACCTATAGGCAGTGTCCAAAGTGAATTTTGTGCCATACCTGCCATTGGCTAGTAAGTTGAGAAAATTAACCAGCCATGAAAGTATATTTTGCACAGTTTCCTAGTGTTCCTGAAGGTCAACTGATATAGCATGGTGCTACTAAAACCAAGGTCATGGGTTCAATTCCCAGGGAATACATGGAGTGATAAAAAGTATATCCCAAATGCACTGTAAGTTGCTGTGGATTTACAGTAAGGGTATCTAGCAAATGTAATAGCATATAGGTGATTGGTAAAATGGTAAATTTTCCACAGAGGTTTTGTCCATCTTGTCTGAAGAAAACAATCATTTTTTTTGTTGGTAGACCACTTTAATCTTTTTGATTTTATTCATTCACATCAGTGCAGGTAAGACTGTCAAACCTATGTTGCAAAATAATTTTTTTTTCAAGATATCAACGGATCTTTACACTACATTATATATCTGCCTATGTTTTAGGAAGCCAAACACATTGGCTTCTAGATAAATGTTCTTCTCTGTTTTAGATTTGTCTAAAATTAGCTGTGAGATGTTGTGATGCAGTCTGGGAGAGAGTGAGGAGAATGAGAAAGAGAGAGGAAAACTGACGGAAAGTATGCTGATGCTCTGTTACTTTAGTAAGCTTAAAGGAATAGTTCACCCCAAAATGAAAATTCTGTCATCGTTCACACACCCTGTTGTTTTCCGTTTCACACAACAGGAGATGTTAGGAAGAATGTTAGCCTCAGTCTTTAATAACTTTAATTGTATGGTGACTGAGGTTGACTATCCCTTACATTCTGCCTGACATCACCTTTGTGTTCAATGGAAGAAAGAAGGTCACTCAAGCAACATGAGAGTGAATAAATGATGACAGAATTTTCATTTTCCCTGTTTAAAATATAACTTTAAACTGGGAACTTGCAGTTTTTTGCAGGTCCAAGTTTTCTTTTTATTCTAAGTATAATTTCTCCCAAGGTTTTGTTTTTGAGATGCTCTGACCCCTGATATTGCTCTCTTCTGGGAAAAGGCCTAATAGCTGGGAAATGTGTTGCTGCTCTGTTTTCTAGAACAATGAAAGAAAGTGGAAATAGTGAGAGAGGCAGCCAATGTGTCCAGCTGTTGGTTATGATATTATACACCCTTAATGGCTTGAGCAGACCCTCTATAGCTTCTGTAGTTGTCCCTGCAGATTTTCAAATACGCTAAATTTTAGTCTGCGTTTTACTGTGTGTGTTTCTTGTTTTGTGTTTGTAAAACTGCCTTAAGGGCTTGAAACAAAGAACTATGTGCTTATATACGAACACAGACCAGATTCAAACTTGCTTCGCCCATATGAACACCAGCGCTCAATGTATAGGAGCATGTGCGCTAACCGCTAGACCACAACAACAACTTTAATAAGTTGGAAACATTTTACTTTCTTACCAAAGAGACTTAAGCACTTGCCAGGACAGGTTAGAAGAATAGCGCACAACATGAGAATATATAGGAAAACAAATTGGGTGGTGGTCTTAGGACTGTACAATAGACTGACAATAACAGACTTGCAGTAGCCTTGCCATGAAATGAACAGATACTCAATGAGGAGCCAAGTCGAGGATAGGGTCAAGGTGTTTAGGGTGTTTAAATAATAATATTATAATCAATAATAAATAATAATAGAAAATTTGAATAGCAAATGCAGTTAATGATATTAATATAGCATTTGTTATTGTTTTATTTTTTGTAAAGTAGAAATGCACATTTAAAAGTAAATCACTGATTTAAATACAGAAATAAATGTACTGATATAGCAACAATAAAATCTGTATAGAGTTAACACTTATTTGTTGATCTCTTAAACTCTCATCCTCTACAATATGAATCTGCCGATAGACCGTGACTATCCGCTTTGTTACAGCAATCATGAAGCTGAGTTAATGATTCGTGTCAGAGTGCCAATGCCTGCGTCAATCATTGAACTCACCATGAAAAGCTCTTCCAGACATAAACGTCTCATTCTGCGTTTTGGTAATAGATAAGACTTGGCTTGCTTCTGTGGTAATTAAAATGTACCTTACAAGTCCCATCTTGGCTTGTTTTGTACATCAGATATCTCCATCATTTTATCACTGACAGGGAAGCAGAGATTATTTTATTTACTGAGATAACAACCTCCGCAGCTCTGTCATAGGAGAGTATTACGACAGTACCGCACATAGAATGTCAATGGGACCACCGCGTTATGCTATTTTATGATAAGCTTGTAGGCTCACCTTGGTAGAAGGGCTCTGGCACTGTGTCTGTTTGTGAAGTGTGCATCATACAAAGCTGTTAGATTATAAATATTGTGGGAACACAACATGTAGTTCATGGCATCCAACAGTTTGATGAGCCTTTTTCTACTGCTAAACTATTTATTAAGTCAGTGTCAGACAGAATCTGAATAACGACTCCTGAAAAATACTCTCCACAACACCTCACAAACCTGTGGATTATGCATAATAACAGCAACATTACCCACAGCAGAGGATCTGATGTCCGACAGTAAACAAGTGGCGCTTTAATGGGTGTAGCATTGGCGCATTAAAAGACTAAACTAAAAGAATTAAAGAGACAAAACTTCTCGAAGAGAAAAGCTGTTTGTGTGGATCTCTGCACAAATATATATATATTAAAGCTAGATTTTTCATCAGGGAGAGGATTTTAAAATAACTTGTCTCAAGAATTGCGATGTGTAAAATAATCTATTTTTTTCCCGCAACCTTAATGTGTAATAAGCGTGAGTCTGATGAAACAGGAGTTGGAGAACGTACTTTTAAAAATCAGCAGAGCATTCTAGCAATCTCTCTCGCGTACACATATACAGCACCACGACTTAAAAGCGCGTGGTGGATTATCTGGAGACATCGTAGAGGGAATTAGCTGCTAATAAAGGCAGATTTGGAATGCATTTGGGAAAAGTTGAAAGACCTTGAAAATTGTAATCGGTGAATTGGAATCCGAATTCCTGAGCATGAGGAAGGCCAAGATATGGTAAAATTCCTAGATGAGCTCTTTCTGAGTCTGCTCGATATAACAGGCCATAAGCTGGAAATCAAGTTAGCTCACAGGGTCCCAGCTCAGAGATCGGCTGAGGGAGACAGGCTCCGATCAATTCTGGCCAAATCTCTGAGATCATCTGATACAGATCTCGTGTTACATGAGGTGAGGAGTAAAGGAAGGTTTTCTTGGAAGAACCACAGCATTTTCTTGATCCCAGACTCTGCGAATTCGACAAGAGAGAAACGTGATCGATTCAAGGAATGCAAGAAACTCTTACATCAATGGAAGATCGCTTTTGCACTGATGTTTCCGGCCAAACTGAGAATAGATACTAAAGATGGCCGCAAAATATTTACATGCCCACAGCAAGCATTGTCTTTCATAGAGTCAATGGGGTGAGTAAGCCATTTGGTGTTTCTCATATTGCCCCCAAGTGAGCTTATCTCACTGAACATAGACTTGACTGTCTGAGGAAGCTGGGCGCCATTTTGCTTCCTTTTGTGCTGGCTCCGTCTAGCGGCTAGAGTCTGTTTTGTGTAATAACACTCCTTCAAGAATCTCTTGCATCGACGGAGGATCGCTTTTGCACTAATGTTTCTGGCCAAATTGAGAATAGATATTAAGGATGGCCACAAATATTTACATGCCCACAACAAGCGATGTATTTCATAAAATCAATGGACTGAGAAAGTCATGGTGTGTTTCTCATTTTGCTCCCAAGTGAGCTTGTCTTCCTGAACATACACTTGACCATCTGAGGAAGCTGGGTGCCTTTCTTGTTTCTTTTTGTGTTGTTTCTGCTTAGTGGCTGGAGTTTGTTTTGTGGAATACCACTCCTTGGGGACAGTTGTCGATGAATCTGCAGAGTATTTTTTGCAGGACATTGGAAGGATTAGGTCATCTGCTGCACTTATGAAACAGCCGGCTCATGGAACATTCGTTTGACTGCCCGAGGAAACTGAACGGCTTTTTTTTTTGTTCTTTTGTGCTTGTTCCGCTAGCGGCTGGAGGAACACACCTTTGATACAGTTTTGTGAATGAATCTACAAATTCTTTGTGTTTATTCTGCCTATTGGCTGGAGTTTGTTTTATAGACTATTTTCTGTTGTGTAACTCTGTCTCATAAAATTTGTGTAGAAGCACCAGACTTGAGCAATCCGGCAGCAAAGATGTCACAGGGGCTCTCATAGGCGTACATGGACTGTTTTAGTTTAGAGGGATGGACGGCGGTTGGCGCTGTCATGCACAGGGTTAATGCGCACATTTTTCTTTTTTCTGTTTGTTCGGTTCAGGGGGAAGTTCTGGGTTTGACTGTTGCACTAATGTTGGAATGTGGTCTTTATAATTTTATTTTTGACACACAATCTATTTTTTCTCATGTTAAAATGTCAAATGTTAATATGAGTGGATTGTCTTTCTCCACATGGAATGTGAATGTGTTGGGGCACCCCATAAAAACAAGGAAGGTTATATCTTTTCTTAAACGTAAGAAATATGATATAGTGTTTCTTCAAGAAATGCATCTTTCCCTGCAGAAAGCTGAAAATTTGGGAAGATATGGGGTGGACATGTTTTCTTTAGTGCTGGCTCAAGTAAGAGCAGGGGAGTCATTACATTGAGAAGTAAATATCTACAATTCAAATGTCTCAAACAGATTAAAGATAAATTAGGAAGAGTCATTATTGTTTTAGCAGAAATTCAGGGGCAAAGTGTTATTTTGGCTAATATTTACACACCTAACGCTGATGATAAGGGCTTTTTTATAGATCTTGAAGGGATATTGCAAGCTGCTGGCACCCCTCATGATATAATATTGGGAGGAAACTTTACTCTTCGGATGGACTCAGTCCTTGATCATAATGAAGCAAAAGTGTGCAAGCCCCCTAGAGCAACATTAACGCTTCACAGGATGTGTAAAAACCTTGGTCTTACAGATATTTGGAGATTTTTAAACCCATCTGGGAGGGACTATGCATTTTTTTCATCAGTCTTTACGATCTCTTCTAGAATAGATTTTTTTATATCTAAGTCCCTCATTTCATCTGTTGTTGATTGTTCAATTGGAAACATCTTAGTCTCAGATCATGCCCTGGTGAGTTTAGAGGTGTTGCCACATAAGGAGAAAAAGAAATCATATAGTTGGCGCTTTAATGTATCCCTTTTGCAAAATCCTGAATTCCAACAAATGTTAAAGGCTGAAATCAGTGTTTATATGGAGACCAACTGGTCCTCAGTATCCTCTGTGGGCATGGCTTGGGAGGCACTTAAGGCAGTTCTTAGGGGTCAGATCATACAGTATGCCTCATTCATCAAAAAATACAGAGCACGAGAACTCGTGGAGTTGGAACGGAATATTAAAAGTGCCGAGGCAGAGCTGAAGTGCCGAATGTCGTCTGATGGCCTCAGAGAACTGACCCTATTGAAATACAGATATAATACTATTTTGTCATGGAAGGTGGCGTTTTGGTTATTCAGGGCAAGACAGTCATACTTTGAGTCGGGGGAAAAAAACATGGAAGTTTTTGGCTAGATATATAAAGCAGGGAGAGTCTTTTTCTACCATTGCCTCAGTGAAATCTGCTGGTGGTAAGATATTTACCTCAGCCATTGATATTAATAATGCTTTTAAAGAATTCTAACTTGATCTCTATAGTTCCACGTCTTCATCTACTGATGAATGTTAGAAATTTTGTGGAACCATTAGAACTCCCTAAACTGACGACAGAGCAAAACAATTCTCTTGATTCTGAGATAACCTTGGAGGAGCTTGGTGAGGTAATTAAGGCCTTGCCTACAGGCAAGGCTCAGGGGCCAAATGGCTTTGCTGCTGAGTTTTTATACCATATGCTACAGAACTGGCTCTACTTTTGTTAGATGTTTATATGGAATTACTGAAGAATGGAAATATTCCGCCAACCATGGCACAAGCCCGGATCAGTCTGATTCTTTAAAAAGACAAAGATCCAAGCAATTTAAGAGTTACCGTCCAATTTCCCTGATCCAGCTAGACGTTAAAATATTGTCAAAAATTTTGGCTAACTGATTAAGTAAAGTTATGACATCTCTTATACATATACAGTGCATGCGGAAAGTATTCACAGCGCTTCACTTTTTCCACATTTTGTTATGTTACAGCCTTATTCCAAAATGGATTAAATTCATTATTTTCCTCAAAATTCTACAAACAATACCCCATAATGACAAAGTGAAAGAAGTTTGTTTGAAATCTTTGCAAATTTATTAAAAATAAAAACCGAAAAAAATACATAAGTATTCACAGCCTTTGCCATGACACTCAAAATTGAGCTCAGGTGCATCCTGTTTCTACTGATCATCCTTGAGATGTTTCTACAGCTTGATTGGAGTCCACCTGTGATAAATTCAGTTGATTGGACATGATTTGGAAAGGCACACACCTGTCTATATAAGGTCCCACAGTTAACAGTGCATGTCAGAGCACAAACTAAGCCATGAAGTCCAAGGAATTGTCTGTAGACCTCCGAGACAGGATTGTATCGAGGCACAGATCTGGGGAAGGGTACAGAAAAATTTCTGCAGCATTGAAGGTCCCAATGAGCACAGTGGCCTCCATCATCCGTAAATGGAAGAAATTTGGAACCACCAGGACTCTTCCTAGAGCTGGCCGCCTGGCCAAACTGAGCGATTGGGGGAGAAGGGCCTTAGTCAGGGAGGTGACCAAGAACCCGTTGGTCACTCTGACAGAGCTCCAGTATTTCTCTGTGGAGAGAGGAGAACATTCCAGAAGAACAACCATCTCTGCAGCACTCCACCAATCAGGCCTGTATGGTAGAGTGGCCAGACGGAAGCCGCTCCTCAGTAAAAGGCACATGACAGCCCGCCTAGAGGACTCTCAGACCATGAGAAAAAAAATTCTCTGGTCTGATGAAACAAAGATTGAACACTTTGGCCTGAATGGCAAGCGTCATGTCTGGAGGAAACCAGGCACCGCTCATCACCTGGCCAATACCATCCCTACAGTGAAGCATGGTGGTGGCAGCATCATGCTGTGGGGATGTTTTTCAGCAGCAGGAACTGGGAAACTAGTCAGGATCGAGGGAAAGATGAATCCAGCAATGTATAGAGACATCCTTGATGAAAACCTGCTCCAGAGCGCTCTGGACCTCAGACTGGGGCGAAAGTTCATCTTCCAACAGGACAACGACCCTAAGCACACAGCCAAGATAACAAAGGAGTGACTACGGGACAACTCTGTGAATGTCCTTTAGTGGCCCAGCCAGAGCCCAGACTTGAACCCGATTGAACATCTCTGGAGAGATCTGAAAATGGCTGTGCACTGATGCTCCCCATTCAACCTGATGAAGCTTGAGAGGTCCTACAAAGAAGAATGGGAGAAACTGCCCAAAAATAGTTGTGCCAAGCTTGTAGCATCATACTCAAAAAGATTTGAGGCTGTAATTGGTGTCAAAGGTGCTTCAACAAAGTAATGAGCAAAGGCTGTGAATACTTATGTACATGTGATTTTTTTCATTTTTTATTTTTAATAAATTTGCAAAGATTTCAAACAAACTTCTTTCATGTTGTCATTATGGGGTATTGTTTGTAGAATTTTGAGGAAAATAATGAATTTAATCCATTTTGGAATAAGGCTGTAACACAACAAAATGTGGAAAAAGTGAAGCGCTGTGAATATTTTCCAGATGCATTGTAGATCAGGTGGGGTTTATTCGGGGCCACAGCTCTTCTGACAACATTAGGCATCTCATCAATATTATGCGGTCAGTGGTGAATGATCAGACTCCGGTCGCGGCCATCTCACTTGGTGCTGAAAAGGTGTTTGATATGGTAGAATGGGATTATCTTTTTAAGATTTTGGAAATATATGGGTTTGGGAATACTTTTATTGGATGGATTAAGTTGTAAGTTATTGCCTTCTTTACCCATTATTGTTCTGTCTTACCCTGGAACCATTAGCAGCTGCGATAAGAAGGGAAGATGATTTTCCAGGAGTGGTGGCGGGAGGTGTGGCGCATAAGCTTTTGCTTTACGCAGATGATATTTTATTATTTGTCTCCGACCCCACTAGATCTATGCCTTGCCTACATAGAATTATTAATTCCTTTTCTAAGTTCTTGGGATACAGAGTCAATTGGTCTAAATCCAAAGCTTTGGCTCTGACAGTTTACTACCCAGAAACGGCTTTCCAGCCAGGCGCCTTCCAGTGGCCCAAACAGGGCATTAAGTATTTGGGCATTTTATTCCCAGTAAATTTGTCTGATTTAGTTCATTTTGATCCCTTACTAAAAAGGTTTTTGAGTGATGTGGGCAGGTGGGCTTCATTACATTTATCTATGATTGGGAAGGTTAATGTTATTAAAATGGATTGTAAACCAAAATGTTTTGCCGATTGACAAAAGTGGGCTAGGCCTACCCAAGATTTTGTTTTATTATTATGCATTCGGTCTCAGACATTTGACTCATTGGTCGTTTCCACCTGAGGGAGCCCCTCCCTGGTTTTGTATTGAACAGGAAGTTCTTGCCCCTATCTTGCCACTGCAAAGCCCTTATATCAAACTAATCGGAGAAGTTAAGTTACACCCCGTTATCTCGCATTTGTACTCGGTATGGACAAAAGTGTCCAGAATGTTTAATTCGGACATTTATTTTAATGTTGCCTTGAGCATATGTGTAACGTCTGGAAGGAAGTCACGAGAGCTGGATCTAGGTTTGGCGAAACAGTATTTAATAAAATAAACAAAGTACAGAATAACGGGGTAAACACAGGAACAAAAGAAACATCCACAATTGGAAAACACAGGAACAGAGAAACATACACAATGGGCAATGGTCATACACAGAAGGTCAAAACACATAACAACTGACAAGGAATGAGCAAACAACAGGGCATTAAATACACAAAGACTAATGAGTTAATGAAACACAGGTGAGGACAATCAAGGACAGCTGGCAGTGTTGAGGGCAGGGAATTATGGGAAATGTAGTCCGGGAGGAACAGATGGCGGGAGAAACACAAGGCAAACAACAGTGAATCATGACAATATGGCTGAACCCTAAATTATGTATTAATAAGTCCCCTTTCTGCAGGTCAGACTGGATTGTGAGGGGGTTACTACACTCGGTGACCTACAGTATATGAAAGTGGAGTATTGAGATCCTTTGAAAATTTGGTTCAACATTTTGCGATTCCCAGATCTCAGTTCTATATGTATTTACAGCTGCGCCACCTGCTCTGTACTGTTTTTGGGAGTAGCACACACACCCCTAAAGCGGCAGATACTCTGAGAGAGGTGATTACTGCTTTTGGAAAAGGTCATGAGGCATCAGTGTATTACTCCCTGCTAATTCAGAGTCTAGGGGACAGAGCTTTAACGTCTATCAAGAGTTTATGGGTGAAAGATTTAAACTTGGTATTGGAGGAAGGAGTGTGGGCTAGGATTCTAAAAAACATCAAGTCTGCATCTAGAGATGCAAGGGTGCGCCTTATGCAATTTAAGATGTTACGTAGATTTTATTGGACCCCCTCTAGATTATATAGGCTTGGTCTTAAAGACACACCCACCTGCTGGGGGAGGGGTTATAGTGGGGGTTTAATGTTAAATGTGATTCATTATATATATATATATATATGTTTTGGTTTTTCTTTGTGTTGTCTATGAATCAATAAAAATACTAACAATAAAAAAAAAAAAACATAAGTTGAGATGTAATTAAATGCAGGTACTTTAAATGTAAGTACAATGCAACAACACGTCTGTACATAATAAGTACATTATTTAAAATACTTGAGTAGTAGTTAAATACACCTAATATAAAGTGGGTCAGAAGATTGTTTTGGCAGTAGAAAGCTGGCAAGGCAAAAGATCATAGGAGATCTCTTGAAGAAGATGAAAGGAAATGGGAACCAGGGGCAAGTAGTCTATGACAAGCTGGCGTATTTTCTTGTCTTAGATGGTCTCAAACGAGGAGTGGGTGACAGGATCATTGGGTTGTTTTAGCGTTGAGTGAGAATTTGTTGTGAACGATGGTCAGTTTGTTCTCAAACTGTTTCATGAGCTCTTCCACAGTGAATGTGGATGGTGGAAGTGATGAGAAGGTGGAGATGCAGTTGCGGGGGTTGGACATGTTGATTCTGGATTGGAAATACAATGTCTTGGATGATTAGATGTCAGGGGAATATTTACTGAGAAGTGCGTGTTTATTTATGTTCTTTAGGGGAACTGGTTATCTTCCACGTCATCTCCGCAGCATGTAGCAGCATGTTCTGTTACTACCGAGTATCGGATCTCAGAAAGCCAAATTACTAACTACATGCACTACAATGACGTGCTGAAAACCAAAACATGCCAATAAATACTGGAACATATTGAAACGTGCGGAAAAGCTAAAACACCCATGAACACTAAAATATGTTAATGAAAATTTAAACACTTCCACTTGCTAAATATTTGAACATATCACAATATATCAGTAAATACTGACATGATTAATACTAAAACAATTGCTGCCAGATAATGAAATAAACATGGGACATGCTTAATTATGAAACGTTGTGAATACTGAAACACAATGCTGTAAACATGTTGTTTAGAGAAACCTAATGAACACTTATTGAATACTTTATGAATACTTATAGAACACCTTATGAACACTAAATGAATACCTTATGAACACTTATGGGGAGAATTCAGTAATAATGAATTGCACCCGGAGGAATGGGTGGGGGCCGTGGGTATGAGGTGCAGTTACAGGCTGAGCGGAGAAGAGAGTGGCTGGGTTATTTGAGATCATTATGCAGTTGGCAGCACTCCGTTCTCGCTTTACCCCCTGTCTTTCTCTCTTTCTTGTGTTCTTACTCTCCAACTAACACACTCTCTCTCTCTCTCTCTCTCTCTCTCTCTCTCTCTCTCTCTCTCTCTCTCTCTCTCTCACTCTGCTTCTCCAGTGAGGATGAAAATGAACAATGTGCACTGCAGCCAAAGACAGCTGGGAGGATCTCTTAAAAATATATGTGTGTTTGTGGTGTTTGCGGTCTGAGCTCATTTTACCATTTTATGGTTATGTACAATGTCTTTCTATAATAGTGGTTCTTGTGTCTTCTTGGGGAATGTGTGTGTGTCTTTGGACACCTTTTGTTGGGCAATGGGCTGTTGGTAGAGAACAGAGAGGGGTTTATTTGAGTGAAACAATGAGTATTTGTGTGTGTGCGTGTGAGTGTTTTGAATAGGACAGTTGGTAATATTGTGCTGTGTAAGAAAATGCAATGGGATTATACTGTATACTCTAGAAACTTGCCGCCATGATGCTAGGGTGTTGTGGGAGGTTTCAAGGGTGTTGCTATGCATTTGCTAAGGTGTCCTGAGTGGCTGTAAGCATAGATATATATTCGTAGATACCTTATTAGCAGCTGTTTCTGTGGACCGCGATACGTCGGCGCGTCTGCCATATTGGATAGGTCAAGAGCAGTCTGTCAACACATGAATGTAAATTGACAGATACGGTCTGTAAAAGTTTATTGACTTTTCCAACCAACTTTCAGATTATCTGATTTTTCATAAATATTGGGCAATATTTTAGATGATATAAAAAATACTAACTTCACTTTTAAAACAGGTTTGTTTTCCCATAGCAAACTGCAAATAAAGTCCTCTACAAATGAATATGGCGCAGCGGTTGACGCATCCGAACAAACCGAATGAGGCATCTACGTATGTACAGTACTGTGCAAAAGTTTTAGGCACTTAAGATGTTTCACAAAAACATTTGTCTTAAGATGGTTGTTTATATCTTCAGCTTTATTGTGTCAATAGGAAAAATACATGTTAGACTCCCAAACATTACTTTTGCAAATAGAAAAGATTACAATAGAAGAACAGGGCACTCGGCAAGAGATGGCATGGCACTCACAGAGCCTCCCACTGAACATCGAGTCAGTCTGGGATTACATAAAGAGACAGAAGCAACTGAGACAGCCTAAATAGATAGAAGAACTGTGGTGAATTCTCCAAGAAGCTTGGAACATCCTACCTGCCAACAACCAAGAAAAACTATGTCCAGGTGTACCTAGGAGAACTGGGGCTGTTTTAAAGGCAAAGGTGGCTACACAAAAAATTAAAGCTATTGATTTAGCTTTTTTATGTTTACTGGACTTTGTATGATGTTAATTGATAAATGAAAACTATTTATGGCATTATTTTTGAAGACATCCTCACTATGCAACCTTTTTCACAAATGCCTAAAACGTTTGCCCAGTACTGTATATCTATTGTTGTAAGCGTGTTGCTATGTGCTTGCTAGGGTGTTCTGGGTGGTTACTAGGCCATTGTTAGGTTGTTGCTATGGTGTTCTGGGTGGTTGCTAGGTGTTTGCTTACATGCCTATGTCATGAGTGTCCACCCCCAAGTTTCTAAGATATTCATGAGCTGGTTGCAGCAGCAATGCGTAAGTTGCAACTTAGACTAGTTAGATCGTAAATGGGCACTAAGTTACAGTACAATTTATGCACTACTAAATATTTGAGCATTGCCCCATTAAACTTAGGTTAAACGTAACCCTACGTTTAAACTAAATATTTACAGAAGCCTCCGACAAGGAGTAACGTTTGGAATAAAAAAAGAAAACTGGCTGTATTACATGGTTTGTAAGACAGACTTCAATCATTTAGACATATGATGTTGACGTTTACACTTGTTTACATTTACGAGAGAGAACGTTATGAAAAATTTGACTTGTTGGCTGCTCTTCAGCATGAAACTGATCTAAACGATGCACTTTTTGGTCACTGACATGCAAAGTTTCAACACATAAAATATATAAGATTTTAAAATTAATGTCAATTTTCACATTCTTGTGTATTAGTATGTATTTTTTGCCCCTTATTAATTTTATATACAGTTCCTGAATATAATTTATTACATATTTATTATAGACTACTATGTATTATATTTATCCTATTAATTTTATGTAGGCTTTTTTTAAAAATTGAAATATAACTTATTACAGATGACATTTACATGTGACAAACAAGGTTTGAACATCAACTGTAACAAGATAAAACTGAAATGCACTGCTTTTCAACACTTCTTTTTACAAATTTGAAGGCTGTTTATTGAATCAATAAAGGTAAACATTAGTATGCAACTATATATTTCTTTACAGAGAGCTAGTTAAGTCTTGCAATAAAAACAGGCGGTGCAAAAAAAATTAGCACTGAGTTAGTTAAAAACTACCTAGTAGTTACGAAATCCTTCAGTTTGAACTTAATGCCCCAATTTATAGGATTATTTCAGGTTCAGTACAAGTTCAGCTAAATCGACAGCATTTTTAGCATTGTGTTGATTGAGGCACTTACAATATAAGTGAATCTGTAAAGGTTAAAATACTTACTGTTTCAAAAGTATAGCTGCAAGATGTAAACATTATGCATATTGCTCACTAATATCGCTTAATAACTTTTTCTGAGTAAAGTTTCCAATTCTACAACTTCGTTGTCATGACGACGTAACCCTAAAACCCCAAAAATGACTGTAAAAAGGGCAATTTAAGCAACTTTACAACTCAAATAATACATGAGTTTTAACAGAAGAATTAATGTAAGTACTTTGATAAGATACAATTATAAGCTTCATATTTCTGCCTTTAAACCCTCCAGAAAATGGTCCCATTCACTTCCATTGTAAGTGTCTCACTGTAACTTCGACTGTTGCTTTTTCTTAATGAAAAAGAGTGAAGTACTCAACATTATGCCACAAAATGTTGTCGACTGAGCTTAACTTGTATTGACCCTGGAATATTCCTTTAAGTGAGACCTAATGCACAGCTGGTGTAACCCTACCCAGGTCCCTAGATATAAGTGAATGAGATTTTTCCACCTGTTTTATCATCCACCAGTTGGAAATCATACAATTGTAAAACCAGTTGTGTAGAAGAGTAATAGCAGATCTCTTCTCAACAAGCTTCACAATTTGTCATTCATGTTTGTACCACAAACAGTGTGGGATACGTTACACACCAAAGTTTACCACTTAGAATTAGAGGTGTGTTCAAATACATAAGTTTGAGCAACAGTAATAGTGATGCTTAGCTTTAGCCAGCATGTGTATGCTTAAAGCTCTCTTGTCTATTGCGTGTGTACATCCACTCTAAAAGTAGGCTGACGGATACTAAGATTAATCACTCTCATTCCCATAGCAACACAAACATGTCTTCCCTGACAGCAACATTTTAAATTTAGGCCTCTTTATCTAGAGGACCTTTATTTTTGTAAGCAGAAATTACAATTTACACCTCATTTCCTCTTTAGCAGAAATGTTATAATGAAAGATAAAATATTCTCTCATAAAATCCCCATTTCATTCTAACACATTTGTGTTTATGCTTCTTATCTTTTAAGTACTGTAATGCTCACACACACAAACACACACACACACACACACACACACACACACACACACACACACACACACACACACACACACACACATGTTGGTGCAGCTATCATTATGAGGACTCTCCATAGACATAATGATTTTTATACTGTACGAACTATAGATTCTGTCCCCTAACCCTAACCCTACCCCTAAACCTAACCCTAACAAAAAACTTTATGCATTTTTACATTTTCAATAAAACATCGTTTAGTATGTTTTTTAAGCGATTTGAATTATGGGGACACTAGAAATGTCCTCATAAACCACATTTATAGCATAATACCCTTGTAAGTTTGTAACCTAAAAAAAAGTCCTCGTAAACCACTTAAACCTGCTCACACCTACACACACACTCACATAATGAAGTCTTGTGGAGAGTCTTTATTTACAGTACACCAATCTTTCGTATCTGTTCTTTTGTCTAATTCAGCCTGAACAAATCTCTATAATTCTCACTGTCATTAATAGTCTGCCTCCAAATCCATCCCCAATAGCCTCTAGCATAAAGTGTACCTCTTTCTTTAAGCTTTCCAGACAGCATATAAACAGCATATAATTTCACTATTGACTTCCCCAGACCTCCTTCAGGTAAAATCAAAGATTACATTTAATCCTTTATCCAAAAGGACTAAAACCACAAAATTAACAGGGATACCTACACAGAGAAGCATCCAGAACGTTTGTAATGATAAAGATGAGCTCCCTTCACAAATATGATCTTTTTGGGGTCAAATAATAAAATATTTATAAATCCAGTTTGCCTTGCCTTAAGGCGTTTGGATTTTGAGAACCCAACATACAAAAAATACTTTTAAAATAGTTGTGTTACTTTAACTAGCGTATTTCAATGCAAAACCCTGTATTTTTTTTTTTTTGACACTACATGCAGTCCAGTTTATCAAGGCGCTTCAATCTCATTAAGTCTAATTGCATTCACTGTGAGCGTTGAAATTCAATAAGCTTTGCTCTCAGCTCGCTTTCATTCTGATAGCAGAAGCCGTTCCCCTCTCCTTCCGCTTGCTCCTCTGCGGCTCCCGAGGGACCGTATGAGTGAGATGTGAGAAGATACAGAGTGCGGGGATTTAGGAGTGTTTGTCGTAGCCTCAAGCCTTGCATGTCTCCTTTTATCCATTATCAAGTGGCTTTGCCTCAATGTCATTCTGTCCTCCACCGTACTCTCAGAGGTACAATGCCTCCTCACTAAAGATGCCATAAAGGGAAGTACCGGCGTGCGAGGCACAGATAGACTTCTACAGCCATAGAATCTGGTCGCCAAGGAGGTGTGACCCATACTGGACATGTGGCACTCAGATTTTGTCTCATGTTAATCTGTTGGACTGGTTGGTGTCATTCAGTTTGCTGATTGGTGTTCCTCCTGGGGTGAGAACCCAGTGCATTTCCCTGTGCAGATGACACTCTGTTTTCTGCAAGAGTGTTTGGATGCAGGACTTACTCCATCCATGCTCAAAGTACACGTCACTTTGTAATATAAACAGCATATAATTTCACTATTGACTTCCCCAGACCTCCTTCAGGTAAAATCAAAGATTACATTTAATCCTTTATCCAAAAGGACTAAAACCACAAAATTAACAGGGATACCTACACAGAGAAGCATCCAGAACGTTTGTAATGATAAAGATGAGCTCCCTTCACAAATATGATCTTTTTGGGGTCAAATAATAAAATATTTATAAATCCAGTTTGCCTTGCCTTAAGGCGTTTGGATTTTGAGAACCCAACATACAAAAAATACTTTTAAAATAGCTGTGTTACTTTAACTAGCGTATTTCAATGCAAAACCCTGTATTTTTTTTTTTTGACACTACATGCAGTCCAGTTTATCAAGGCGCTTCAATCTCATTAAGTCTAATTGCATTCACTGTGAGCGTTGAAATTCAATAAGCTTTGCTCTCAGCTCGCTTTCATTCTGATAGCAGAAGCCGTTCCCCTCTCCTTCCGCTTGCTCCTCTGCGGCTCCCGAGGGACCGTATGAGTGAGATGTGAGAAGATACAGAGTGCGGGGATTTAGGAGTGTTTGTCGTAGCCTCAAGCCTTGCATGTCTCCTTTTATCCATTATCAAGTGGCTTTGCCTCAATGTCATTCTGTCCTCCACCGTACTCTCAGAGGTACAATGCCTCCTCACTAAAGATGCCATAAAGGGAAGTACCGGCGTGCGAGGCACAGATAGACTTCTACAGCCATAGAATCTGGTCGCCAAGGAGGTGTGACCCATACTGGACATGTGGCACTCAGATTTTGTCTCATGTTAATCTGTTGGACTGGTTGGTGTCATTCAGTTTGCTGATTGGTGTTCCTCCTGGGGTGAGAACCCAGTGCATTTCCCTGTGCAGATGACACTCTGTTTTCTGCAAGAGTGTTTGGATGCAGGACTTACTCCATCCATGCTCAAAGTACACGTCACTTTGTAATATAAACAGCATATAATTTCACTATTGACTTCCCCAGACCTCCTTCAGGTAAAATCAAAGATTACATTTAATCCTTTATCCAAAAGGACTAAAACCACAAAATTAACAGGGATACCTACACAGAGAAGCATCCAGAACGTTTGTAATGATAAAGATGAGCTCCCTTCACAAATATGATCTTTTTGGGGTCAAATAATAAAATATTTATAAATCCAGTTTGCCTTGCCTTAAGGCTTTTGGATTTTGAGAACCCAACATACAAAAAATACTTTTAAAATAGTTGTGTTACTTTAACTAGCGTATTTCAATGCAAAACCCTGTATTTTTTTTTTTTTGACACTACATGCAGTCCAGTTTATCAAGGCGCTTCATGTGCTGGTAAAGCATTATGCTATATGTATTTAAACCAACTAATTGTTGTTATTTTCAATGCAAACATAGCTTTATTCTATGCAAATAAAACATATTATAGAATGTGGTGGATAAGTGCTATTCAACTGACACAATTAAAATTGTGCAATTACCACCTGTAACTGGCAGGTAACAGATTTTATTTATTTATTTATTTTTTTATGGATGTTTGTGTACACTTCCTAGTGTTCATGGCTGCAGTAATTCACAAAATGATGATCACGTGATTGAAAAGAGCGTTACAACCAGACTAACACTTTCAACATTTTACATAGTGATACTGTATATTCAGACAATGCTCTGTACACTATAGAGAGATATTAAATGAACCTTGTGAATAAAAGAAGGTGTTCACACGTGTGGATTTGTTATGTTGGTAAAAATGGAGGAAGCACTAATTGGTGGCCAACTGTGCTGTTGTTCAAGTGGGTTATTATGGGATGAGTTGCTCAGACTGCACCTCAAATGCTACTTGACATGTTAGCTTAAAATAGGGACTAATAACTGCTGTGTTTACAGACACTTCAGAGTCTTGCCGCTTTTATTGTTCATTCTCATCATGTACCAGCCTGGATTTTGCACTGATTACTCAGACACAGTGAACAACTCGCGGATAGCCAAACTGATTTTCACTTAAACACAACATGAAACAGCATTTGTAACATTTTCCCTTACTGAAACAAACAATTCAGAGGGAAATAATGTAGGATGGGGTTTTATTGGTTTTGAAAGTATGATATGATATTACTGGTTATCACAGGAATAGTTCATCCAAAAAGGACCCTCACCCTGGCTTTACTATAGTAACCATAGTTCCCTTTCAAGTCGGTTACTTCGACGCTGCATCAGTAGCTGATGGGAGCTTCTCCTAGGGGCGGTGACCTTGAAACCCTATACTATCATGCCAATTTGATTGGCTGGTGATGCTTGGTGCTCTGCCCTATGCATGCGTCATCGCGTACATTTAAGCCCAGTGCCACACCATAAGAATTTTCCTCTTTCAAGGCTGCATAGACGTCTCTAGTTCCTTTATGCCTAAAACAATGCTTTGCTGTTCTAATCTGCACCTGGTCAGCAAGTATACTCGTTCTCCCTGTATGCTCCAGCAAAGAAGCATATCCTTTGAACACTTCCGTGTTATTGTATTGATTACCTTGTGTGAATTGTGTTTTCTTTCAGTGAAAAGAAACTAAAGAGCCTTTTGCTTAGCAGCGTATTTTTAAAGATGTAATTTTTGCATTTTGCAAATGTTTCCACAAGCACATAAAAAAAGGTGATATCCCTCTGTCTGACGGGCACAAGTGCTGTTTTCTAAACAATCTCATTAAGTCTAATTGCATTCACTGTGAGCGTTGAAATTCAATAAGCTTTGCTCTCAGCTCGCTTTCATTCTGATAGCAGAAGCCGTTCCCCTCTCCTTCCGCTTGCTCCTCTGCGGCTCCCGAGGGACCGTATGAGTGAGATGTGAGAAGATACAGAGTGCGGGGATTTAGGAGTGTTTGTCGTAGCCTCAAGCCTTGCATGTCTCCTTTTATCCATTATCAAGTGGCTTTGCCTCAATGTCATTCTGTCCTCCACCGTACTCTCAGAGGTACAATGCCTCCTCACTAAAGATGCCATAAAGGGAAGTACCGGCGTGCGAGGCACAGATAGACTTCTACAGCCATAGAATCTGGTCGCCAAGGAGGTGTGACCCATACTGGACATGTGGCACTCAGATTTTGTCTCATGTTAATCTGTTGGACTGGTTGGTGTCATTCAGTTTGCTGATTGGTGTTCCTCCTGGGGTGAGAACCCAGTGCATTTCCCTGTGCAGATGACACTCTGTTTTCTGCAAGAGTGTTTGGATGCAGGATTTACTCCATCCATGCTCAAAGTACACGTCACTGCCATAGCGACCACTCATGACCTCTGAATGCTTGTCTGTTGGCAAACACTCTCTGGTCAACAGATGTCTTTGTGTTGCATGACGGCTAAGACCCTTTTGCCCCACTACCATCCTGGTGTGGGAAGGGTGCCACTGAAAACAGTAAGCTTATGCATACTCTGTTTGAAGACTATGATGTTACTCGCTTTGGCATCAGTCAAATGTGTCTGGGACCTTCAGGCTTTTTCGGTCAGCAACTCTTGTTTAGAGTTCGGACCGGTCCTTTTAAAGGCTATTCTTAAGCCCAGAAGTGGTTATGTGCCTAAGGTTGCAAGCGTTCTTTCCTCCCTCTGAGTCAGACAAGGCTAAGAGACTACAAATGCTCTGCCCTGTGAGGGCATTGAGTTTGTATATTGACCGAATGAGTCAATTCATTGTGTCTGAACAACTCTTTGTTTGATTTAGAAGGCTGTTCACAGGGTTTGGCCAAGCAAAGAATTTCCCCCTTGGTCATTGATTCCATTGCACTCGCTTATTTTTCGCAAGGCATACAGTGTCTCATGGGTGTTAAGGCTCATTCCACCAGGAGTGTGGCCTCCTCCTGGGCATGGGCAAAGGGTTTGTCACTAGAAGACATATGTCTGGTTGCCAGGTTTTATAACCTGCATGTATCTTCCCTCTCTTCTCAGACATTCACAGAGGAAGATGGCTGATTATCCAATGATCACTGCCCAGTTGGATAGTGTTGTTGTATTGGGCGTTAGATAAAAAACTCTGGTCTTTCTACTCCCTCTGGTGTGAATGAGAACATGCAAACATGCAACCCTGCTGGCAAGTGTCATTGTACAAAAGCCCTTGGCCAGGCAACTATTCTGTTCCCCTCCTTTCCACTAAGTGAGAAAGACATTGAACCACTACCTATGACCACTATGGCTAGTGTCTCTGTCTTGGCATCGAGCCATTTGGTTTATTGTTCCTCCAATTTCCTTCCTATTTTTCTATATGAAGCGGTGGTTATAGCAATGCCTTTTTACTACCAGGTTGGCAAGTGGGCATTGCTCTGTCAGTATCACAACATTATGGTGCAGTGTCGAAGTGATTTGAAATGGAACATCTCAGTTACTGATGTTACCTTGGTTCCCTGAAAGAAGGGAACAAGACGGTGCATATCAGTGCCATGCTACTGATTTTCCACTGTTAAGGGATGGAGAGATGCTCACTCCTTCCTTCAGTCAGAAAATCCTAAAGTTGTGGTGTTGGGCTATATAACTCATGCATAGGGTGGAGCGCCAAGTGTCACCAGCCAATCAAATTGGTGTCATGGTATAGGGTTTCAGGGTCACTGCCCCTAGTAGGAGCTCCCACAGTGTCAGCTACTGACACAGCATCTCATTCCATAATTTCAGAGAACCAAGGTTACATCTGTAACCAAGACATTTAACCATGGTATTTGTAGGTGGCGCCATGCAAGGTTTGGGCGTGTGAACGCGAGCTCTGCAAACTTTGCTACTTTTAATACTTTTTGTGTCATAAACTGGTGAGATTTGATACACCCTGATTCTTAACTGTTGTAGGAAGACAATATGTCAAAGAATTCAAAATCCTCAGGCTCTGGAGACATTAAAAGACACTTATGTGCTCAAGCTGAAGCCCCTGAGTAGCAGGCTGAAAGCCCAGGAGTCAATTTGGATGGTGAATTGAAGGACATTTGCCGTCAATTCATGAACGTGTCAGCAATGCTGATGAAGGTCGTTGCTGACTTGGAGGATCTTGCTGTAATACATCGATCGATCACTGCCATGGAGATTAAATTCACTGAGATGGTTACAAGCGTGGGGGATGTTGAGAAATGAATTGATTATCTGGAGTCATCGGAGAGGGAATTATCTGCTTACCCGCTAGACCAAGGCAGATTTGGAGTGCGTCTTGGAAAAGTTGGAAGTCTTGGAGAATCATAACCGGCGAAACAATGTCCGAATTGTTGGAATTCCTGAGAACAAAGAAGGCTGAGATATGGTGAAGTTCCTAGATGGGCTCTTCCCGAGTCTGCTCGACATAACAGCCCATAAGCTGGAAATAGAGCAAGCTCACAGAGTTCCGG
Source organism: Myxocyprinus asiaticus (assembly GCF_019703515.2). Taxonomy (NCBI): domain Eukaryota; kingdom Metazoa; phylum Chordata; class Actinopteri; order Cypriniformes; family Catostomidae; genus Myxocyprinus; species Myxocyprinus asiaticus. The sequence continues at coordinate 34,160,188 of NC_059372.1, forward strand.
CTCAGAGATCCGCTGAGGGAGACAGGCCCCGATCAATTCTGGCCTAATTTCTGAGATCATCTGATAAAGATCTCGTGTTATGCGAGGTGAGGGTAAAGGAAGGCTTTCTTGGAATAACCACAGCATTTCCTTTTTCCCTGACTTTGCGAAATTCAACAAGAGAAAAACGTGATTGATTCAAGGAATGCAAGAAACTTTTACACCAATGGAAGGTCACTTTTGCACTGATGTTCCCGGCCAAATTGAGAATAGATACTAAGGATGACCGCAAAATATTTACATGCACACAGCAAGCAATGTCCTTCATAAAATCAATGGAATGAGTAAGTCATTATGTGGTACTCTCGATGCAGCCAAGTGAGCCTGACTCACTGAACATTCACTTGACTGTCCAAGGAAACTGAGTGCCTTTTTTGTTTCTTTTTGTGCTGGTTCCGCCTAGTGGCTGCAGTTTGTTTTTGTGGAATAACACTCCTTCAGGACAGTTTGTGGATGAATCTGCATGTTCTGTGTGCTTATGCCTCCTATTGGCTGGAGTTTGTTTTGTGGAATGTTTCTTGCAAGACATTGGAGTGATTAGGTCATTTTTTGCACTCATGTAACAGCCGAATGGGCCAGCTCACTGAACATTTGGTTGACTGCCCGAGGAAACTGAAGTGCTTTTTTTTTTCTGTTTTTGCTTTTTTCTGGGGGATGTTCGGGGCTTGACTGTTGCACTAATGTTGGAATGTGGTCATTGTGTCAAAAATAAAATTATAATCTATTTTTTCTCATATGTCAAAATGTAAAATGTTAATATGAACAGATTATATCTCTCCACATGGAATGTGAATGGGTTGGGGCACCCCATAAAAAGGTTATTTCTTTTCTTAAACGTAAGAAATATGATATAGAGTTTATTCAAGAAATGCATCTTTCCCTGCAGGAAGCTGAAAAATTTGGGAAGATATGGGGTGGACATTTTTTCTTTAGTGCTGGCTCAAGTAAGAGCAGGGGAGTCTTTACATTGATAAATTAGCATCTACAATTTAAATGTCTCAAACAGATTAAAGATAAATTAGGAAGAGTCATTATTGTTTTAGCAGAAATTCAGGTGCAAAGGTTGATTTTGGCTAATATTTACGCACCTAACACTGATGATCAGGGCTTTTTTATAGATCTTGAAGGGATGTTGCAAGCCCCTGGCACCCCTCATGATATAATATTTGGAGAAGACTTTAATCTTTTGATGGATTCAGTCCTTGATCATAGTGAAGCAAAAGTATGTAAGCCCCCTAGAGCAACAGTGATGCTTCACAGGATGTGTAAAAATCTTGGTCTTACTGATATTTGGAGACTTTTGAACCCATCTGGTAGGGACTATACATTTTTTTCATCAGTCCATAAGATTTATTCTAGAATAGATTTTTTTAAAATATATATCTAAGTCCCTCAGTTCATCTGTTGTTGATTGCTCAATTGGAAACATCTTCGTCTCAGATCACGCCCCGGTGTGTTTAGAGGTGTTGCCACATACGGAGAAAAAGAAATCATATAGTTGGCGCTTTAATGTATCCCTTTTGCAAAATCCTGAATTCCAACAAATGCTAAAGCCTGAAATCAATGTCTATATGGAGACCAACTTGTCCTCAGTATCCTCTGTGGGCGTGGCTTGGGAGGCACTTAAGGTGGTTTTTAGGGGTCAGATCATACAGTATGCCTCATTCATCAAAAAATCCAGAGCACGAGAACTCGTGGAGTTGGAAGGGAATATTAAAAGTGCCGAGGCAGAGCTGAAGTGCCGAATGTCATCTGATGGCCTCAGAGAATTGACCCGATTGAAATACAGATATAATACTATTTTGTCATGAAAGGTGGAGATTTGGCTATTCAGGGCAAGACAGTCATACTTTGAGTTTTGGCTAGATATAAAGCAGAGAGAGTCTTTTTCTACCATTCCCTCAGTGAAATCTGCTGGTAATTAAATTTTTACCTCAGTCATTGATATTAATAATGCTTTTAAAGAATTCTATCTTGATCTCTATAGTTCCACATCTTCGTCTACTGTTGAAGATATTAGAAACTTTGTGGAACCATTAGAACTCCCTAAACTGATGACTGAGCAAAAAAATTCTACTGATTCTGAGATAACCTTGGAGTAGCTTGGCGAGGTAATTAAGGCCTTGCCTACAGGCAAGGCTCTGGGCCAGACGGCTTTGCAGATTAATTTTTTTAGATCTTATGCTACAGAACTGGCTCCACTTTTGTTAGAAGTTTATATGGAATCAATAAAGAATGGAAAGCTTCCGCCAATCATGACTCAAGCCCAGATCAGTCTGATTCTTAAAAAAGACAAAGATCCAAGCGTGTGCAAGAGGTAATGTCCAATTTCCCTGATCCAATTAGACATAAAAATTTTGTCAAAAATTTTGGCTAACCGATTAAGTAAAGTTATGACATCTCTTATACATATAGATCAGGTTTCATCAATATCATGTGGTCAGTGGCGAATGATCACACTCCGGTCGCTGTCATCTCATTTGACGCTGAAAAGGAGTTTGATATGGTAGAATGGGATTATCTTTTTAAGATTTTGGAAATATATGGGTTCAGGAAGACTTTTATTTGATGGATTAAGTTACTTTATAGACACCCGGTAGCGGTGGTACAAACAAATGGATTAATTTCAGATTATTTCACTCTGGACAGGGGCACCCGGCAGGGTTGTCCTCTTTCCCCATTATTGTTCTGCCTTTCCCTGAAACCATTAGCTGCCGCAATAAGAAGGGAAGATGATTTTCCAGGGGTGGTGGCGGGAGGCATGGCACATAAGCTTTTGATTTACGCAGATGATATTTTATTATTCGTCTCCTACCCCACTAGATCTATGCCTTGCCTCCACAGAATTATTAATTCCTTTTTTAAGTTCTCAGGATACAGAGTCAATTGGTCTAAATCTGAAACTTTGGCTCTGACGGCATACTGCCCAGTAATGGCTTTTCAGCCGGGCATTTTCCAGCTGCCCAAACAGGGCATTAAATATTTGGGCATTTTATTCCCAGCAAATTTGTGTGATTTAGTTAGAGTTAATCTTTACCCCTTAATAAAAAGGTTTTCAAGTGATGCGGTCAGGTGGGCTTCATTATATTTATCTATGATTGGAAAGGTTAATGTTGTTCAAATGAATTGTATTCCAAAATTCAACTACCTGCTACAATCTCTCCCTTTAGATATCCCCCTCTCTTACCTCAAGCAGTTTTGAAAGCATAGCGAAGATTTTGTTTTATTATTATGCATTCGGTCTCAGACATTTGGCTCATTGGTCGCTTCCACCTGAGAGAGCACCTCCCTGGTTTGGTATTGAACAGGAAGTTCTTGCCCCTATTTTGCCATTCCAAAGCCTTTCTATTAAACTAATCGGAGAAGTTAAGTCACACCCCATTATTTCATATTTGCATGAGGTATGGACAAAAGTGTCCAGAGTGTGTAATACGGACATTTATTTAAATGTTGCCTCAAGCATATGGCTAAACCCAAAATTACATATTAATAAGTCCATTTTCTGCTGGTCAGAGTGGATTGTGAGGGAGGTTAAAACGCTCAGTGACCTATATGACAGTGGAGTGTTGAGATCGTTTGAAAATTTGGTCCAACATTTCAGGATTCGCAGATCTCAGTTCTTTAGGTATTTACAGCTGTGCCACCTGCTCTGTACTATTTTTGGGAGTAGCATACACCTCCCTAAAGGGGCAGATACTCTAGAAGTGGTGATTACTGCTTTTGGAAAGGGTCATGAGGCATCAGTGTATTACTTCCTGCTAATTCAGAGTCTGGGGGACAGAGCTTTAACATCTATCAGGAGTTTATGGGTGAAAGATTTAAACTTGGTATTGGAGGAGGGAGTGTGGGCTAGGATTCTAAAACACCCTCTAGATTGTATAGACTTGGTCTTAAAGACACACCCACCTGCTGGAGATGCAATTCAGTAGACAGGGACACAACTTGATTGTTCGGGGGGAGAGGTTTAATTTATTTAACTGATTCCATATTTTATGTTGTGTTTATTTGTCTTGTAGATGGAATCAAAAAAATAAATAAAAATAAAAAAAATAAAAAAAACAAGCCACATGATAAGATGCGCAGATTGATGGTCTCAGACGCTGAGGAAACTGAGATTCCTCCTCCGCCACCCAGAGACGAGCCACTATGCCACCATGAGGACTTAGTGCGCATTGGGAATTGGGCATTACAAATTGGGGAAAAAAAAAAAAAAAAAAAGAATGAGACTCAAACAGTGTTAGCGGAAGTACATGCAACGAGTAGTGGAGAGAGAGTTTCCCAAATGTGACACAAAAAGTGAGAGAGTAGATCCTGTTCAATCCAAGATCCCTATTGATTTTGGAGATTCCCCATTATTACTAGAATGGAAAGAGAGAATAACAAACCTATTGAACTCCATGCCTGATGTCTTTGCATTGCATGATCTGGATTACGGCCACACTGACAAGGTGAAGCACCACATTAACCTCAGTGATAGTACGGCATTCAAACAAAGAGCCAGGTCAACCCACCCGTAAGATGTAGACGCAGTCAGAAAAAACCTAAAGGAACTTCTTGACTCAGGCATTATCAAGGAGTCGGAATCCCCATTTGCATCTCCTATAGTGGTGGTGTGGAAAAAGGACAACTCTCTACGCTTGTGCATTGATTTCAGGAAGTTGAATTCTCAGACTGTAAAGGACGCATATACGCTCTCCCGAATATGGAAGAAACTTTTTCAGCCTTAACTGGCTCAAACTGGTTTTCAGTCTGCGATTTAAAATCAGGCTACTATCAGATCAAGATGGAGGAGGCTAATAAACAAAAGACTGCCTTCGTGTGTCCCATGGGGTTTTGGGAATTCAACCAGATGCCACAAGGAGTTACAAATGCACCGAGCACGTTCCAACGACTGATGGAACGATGCATGGGAGATCTTAACAGATGAGAGGTGCTGGTTTTCATTTATGAGCTTATTATCTTTTCCAAGATGTTAGAGGAACACGAAGCCCGACTCCTGCAAGTCCTGTAACAACTGAGAGAATACGGGTTGAAGCTTTCACCCGAAAAGCGCAAGTTTTTCCACATATCTGTCCAATACTTAGGCCACATCATGTCCCAAAATGGAGTTGAAAAGGATCTAGCTAAAATAGAGGCTTTAAAAACCTAGCCAAGACCCAATGCCCTTAAGGAGCTCACATCCTTTCTGGGGTTCTCTGGGTACTATAGAGGTTCATTCAAGATTATTCTAAAATCGGGGCTTGGGTAGCTCAGCGAGTAAAGACACTGACTACCACCCCTGGAGTCACAAGGTCGAATCCTGGGCATACTGAGTGTCTCCAGCCAGGTCTCCTAAGCAACCAAATTGTCCCAGTTTCTAGGGAGGGTAGAGTCACATGTGGTAACCTCCTCGTGGTTGCTATAATGTGGTTCTTGTTCTCGGTGGGGCACGTGGTGAGTTGTGCATGGATTCCGTGGAGAATAGCATGAAGCCTCCACGCACTCTATGTCTCTGTGGTAACACGCTCAACAAGCCATGTGATAAGATGCATGGATTGACGGTCTCAGACATGGAGGCAACTGAGATTTGTCATCCGCCGCCAGGATTGAGGCGAGTCACTACGCCACCACGAGGACTTAGAGTGCATTGGGAATTGGGCATTCCAAATTGGGGAGAAAATGGGAGAAAAAAGATTACTCCAAAATCACTAAACCTCTCACTGATCTCACTACAGGATACCCTCCTCTGCAAAGCAAATGTAAGCTGATCCAAGAGAAGAACAAGCAATATTTCAACTCCAAAGAGCCATTTGAAGATTGATGTACGCAGAGTTGTCAGAAGCGTTTGATGCTATTATAGATAATCTCACCTCGGCTCCTGTTCTGGGATTCGCCAACACTAAACTTCCTTATGTGTTGCACATGGATGCCAGCACTACAGTTTACTGTGGTGATGGATATCAACCCCTGATGTACATCCTAACATCAGCAAAACTTGATGCTACCTGCTACAGATGACTGTCCAGTTTGTCAACGTTCAATTTCAAATTCCAGTTCAAGCCGGGAGCAGAAATCAAGATGCGGACGAACTCTCTAGATGCCCACATAATGGATTCCTGGATGACCTCAAATCTCTAAATGAGCGAGATCAAATCAGACAATTCACCGTACATCATTTGGCGGGAGCGGAACAACAGATTATTCTACCTGAGGCAGTGAAAGCCCTTTGTGAAAGACACCAAATCTACTAACCTCATGGTGATTCTGAACCTTCATACTCTCCAGCGACCATAAATGAGTCACTATCTCTCCAAGCTGATGCTATGCTTCAAGGATTCCAACAGGCAGATAACCATGGTCTTCCAGTGATTCCCCATCTGTCAGAGGAGGAACTGAAGGAACACGAGGGCAGATCCAGAACTTGAGGAGATTATTAAGTACCTGGAGTCTGGGAGAAAATCTGAGAGACTTGAGTCTTCAGCCATATCCCTTTGGTTGAGAGAATGGAATCGACTGGAGTTGAGGAATGGAGTGTTGTTTAGGAAGAGGCAGGACCAAGGAAAAGTGTTGCATCAACTAGCATTGCCCGCTAATCTTCAAGCCATGGTCCTAACCAGTATACATGACGATATGGGCCATTTGGGCATTGAGAGAACACTTGATCTCACTCGATCTTGGTTTTATTGGCCAAAGATGTCTACGACCATCGAGGAGAAGATCCTTCAGATGTTAGGGACATGCTGGAAAGACTTCGTCAAACCATTGGTGCACGCATATAACTGCACGCAGAATGATGTAACTGGATTTATGCCATACAAATTAATAAGAGACAACCTTGACTACCAATTGACAGCCTTTGGCTTACCTGTTGACAGTCCACCTAAGTCTCACTCACAATACGTACAAGGACTGAAGAGTCAGCTGGAGGAAAGCTACAGAGTGGCCACTGAGAACGCCTCGAAGGTGGCGGAATGCAACAAGCGGAGGTTTGACAAGCATGTTGTCGTTTCATTCCTTGAAGTGGGTGGTCGTGTCCTGGTGAGGAATGTCAGAGTGAGAGGGAAGCACAAGTTGACTTATTAAAAGGGAATCCGGTGTATACGTATTAATTCGGAAAGCTAACGATTTACCAGTGTATATGGTACGACCTGAAAAGAGAGACGGCCCATTTCGCACCTTACATCGTGACTTGTTGCTGCCCTGTGGATTCCTATCAGTGGATGAACCAAAGGAACCGGTTAAGCCAAAGATATTCCGCAGACCAAGAACCTGAAACAACCCTGGCGCTGAGGAAACCAAACTCGTTAATGAGTGTTCTGTCTCTGAGGATGACTTAATTGATTATTGTGTGTCTGAACAACTACCAGAGATGGAAACTAGGATTCTCTCTAACACGGGACCAGTAAATCCTGCAAAAGGTAAACCGATGACAGAGAACTTACCTGAAATGGATCCTGCAACAGTGGATGATGTTGATCACACTATCCCAGTAAGACCTGAAAGGGAAACCTTACCCACATTGGATCCTGTGCAAACTGAGCTTTCGAGTGATGACCCTGAGAGGGAAGAGATAACGCCAGCACAACGAGTGCAGGAATTGGATGAACAACCATTCAAAATATCTGTTGATACAGACGATAGGAATGATGTTTGGTTGCGTAGTGATACTGATATTCCAAGAGACCAGCTAGAGGTTGATCGAAATGGAGAAGCTGTTATTAGACATTCCCAAAGACTTCGATACCCCCCAAAAGATTTCAGTATCCTAAATTAGGTAACCCCCTTACCTTGGTTATACATTCTTTGCTGCACGGACTCAGTACAGCCTTTGCCATGTCACTGGAAGAGTCAGAATTCCTTAGAGACACCTCCCCAAAGTCGCACGGTGAACCTCTTCCCACCGTGACTTCACATTCAGAAGGAGGATGAAACGGGACGTGCATACCTTCAGGAGGGGAGAGTGTTACCCATGTTACTAGAGGGTGAAGCGAGAAGGAGACAAAAGTGAGAGAGAGACCTGAAAAAGAAAGAGACAACATTACCGAAAGAGAAATTGAATATGTACTGTATATATATATATATATATATATATATATATATATATATATATATATATATATATATATATGAAATGATGGAGCAACCACCAAAGTTCACATTGATACTGAGAACCAATGAGAATGGGTTTTAGAAATGAACACCCTCCAATCGGAGTTAAGAGCTCATAATTGTATTAAACTCCGCCCCTGCGCCATTTTTCCCCTGACGGCGCAAAGTGAACGCTCTCTTTTCACGCGAGACACGAGCAGCAGCAGTCATTGATCCTCTCCTGGGAACTTCTTCTCCTGCGTCAAAGATCACAAATGAGTATTTTGCACATCAGAGTAGCAAGGATTTAAAAGACGGATTCTCTCTGTCTGTTTTATTTGGATGACGCAATCGTCACAGCTGTGAAAACATCGAACTGAGGATTTAAGGATGATATGTGTGAGGATAACTTGGATCTAACAAAGATTTCACTGTTAATGTGAGGACTGAGCCCCGCACATTGCAAGACAAGCACCACGTGTGTATGCTCTGTTATAAGTCTTCCTTGGCCAGGTTTTTTTTTTTTGTTTGATTCCTTTCTTCTGTTGAATGTTTCTTTCTTTGTGTGTATCTTCACTGCAACTGGATGTGAACTTGTCCTTACACTAAACGCTGTGAGTGCTGGAGGTGTTTGGATATGGCAAGCCACCCAGATGATTCCTTTCCTGTGAATAGAGTAAATTGAGTGATCACCAGAATGGCAGGTAATGTGATTCATTTTGTTTGAACATTCAACCCGTTTGAATTTTTTCTTTATTTTGTACTCATTTTACAATTGAGTCAAGGACTGGAACTGATTAACTGAATTTGATTCAAGGAGTCGAGCAATTGAACTAAACTCTGGATTGACTCTTTCTTTATTAGCAGAAATGTCATGCTTGAACTGAATTGATTATGAACAACTAAATTTGAAGCCCTGAACTGAAATCAGCTGAACATTTATTGTCATTTATTTTTCATGTGCTTTACTATTTCACATGTCGATGTTTCATGCTTTGAGTTAAAGTGAGTTTTGTATTGCAAATTGAACCAAGAGTGATTGTATGGATGTTTACCTGTCTTAGTGCATTCAAACTTGAGAAGTTAACAAGTTTAAAGGTTGATACTTACCCCTTTGCACTACCTTTCAACCGTTCTCCCTAAGAAGAAACGAGAAAAGAATAAGTTAGTTGGAATAATTTTCAAACTGTGAACACCCATCAGTGATTGAATGTATCACTGAAATACAGTTGTGCTCAAAAGCTTGCATACCTTTGGAGAATTGGTAGTATATGTACTATTTTTAAAGAAAACATGAGTGAGCAGGCAAAACACATTTTTTTTTTTTGATTTTTCCCCTTTTTCACCCAATTTGGAATGCCCAATTCCCAGTGTGCTTTTAAGTCCTTGTGGTAGCGTAGTGATTCGCCACAATCCGGGTGGCGGAGGATGAATCCCAGTTGCCTCCGCGTCTGAGACCATCAACCCGCGCATCTTATCACGTGGCTTGTTGAGTGCATTGCCACGGAGACATAGCATGCGTGGAGGCTTCACGCTATCCACCACAGCATCCGCGCTCAACTCACCACGCGCCCCACCGAGAACGAACCACATTATAGCGACCACGAGGAGGTTACCCCATGTGATTCTACCCTCCCTAGCAACCGGGCCAATTTGGTTGCTTAAGAGACCTGCCTGGAGTCACTCAGCATGCCCTGGGACTCGAACTAGCAAACTAGCGAACTCCAGGGGTGGTAGCCAGCATCTTTTACCACTGAGCTACCCAGGCCCCCCTCAAAACACATTTCTTTTATTTCTTATGGGATTCATATTCAACTGTAGGTTATAACAGAATGGCACAATCATAAAACAAAACATGACAACAAAGAAAAAATTAAAATGACCCCTGTTCAAAATCTGCATACCCTTAGTTCTTAATACTGCGTATCGCCCCCTTTACGCATCAATTACAGCGTGCAGTCTTTTGTAATAGTTGTTTATGAGGCCCCAGATTCTTGCAGGTGGTATAGCTGCCCATTTGTCTTGGCAAAATGCCTCCAGGTCATGCAAAGTCTTTGGTCATCTTGCATGAACCGCACTTTTGAGATCTCCCCAGAGTAGCTTGATGATATTAAGGTCAGGAGACTGTGATGGCCACTCCAGAACCTTCACCTTTATCTGCTGTAACCACTGGAGTGTCAACTTGGCCTTGTGCTTAGGGTCATTGTCATGCTGGAAAGTCCAAGAGCATCCCATGCGCAGCTTTCGTGCAGAAGAATAAAAATTGTCTGCTAGTATTTTCTGATAACATGCTACATTCATCTTGCCATCAATTTTCACAAGTTTCCCCATGCCTTTAGAGCTCACACACCCCCAAAACATCAGTGAGCCACCACCATGCTTCACAGTGGGGATGGTATTCTTTTCACTATAGGCCTTGTTGACCCCTCTCCAAACATAGCGCTTATAGTTGTGACCATAAAGCTCTATTTTGGTCTTGTCACTCCAAATTACAGTGTGCCAGAAGCTGTGAGGTGTGTCAAGGTGTTGTCGGGCATATTGTAACTGGGCTTTTTTGTGGCATTGGCGCAGTAAAGGCTTCTTTCTGGCAACTCGACCATGCAGCTCATTTTTGTTCAAATATTGTCGTATTGTGCTCCTTGAAACAACCACACCGTCTTTTTCCATAGCAACCTCTATTTCTCCTGAGGTTACCTGTGGGTTTTTTTTTTTGTATCCTGAACAATTCTTCTGGCAGTTGTGGCTGAATTCTTTCTTGGTCTACCTGACCTTGGCTTGGTATCAAGAGATCCCCAAATTTTCCACTTCTTAATAAGTGATTGAACAGTACTGACTGGCATTTTCAATGCTTTGGATATCTTTTTATATCCTTTTACATCTTTATAAAGTCCCATTACCTTGTTACACAGGTCTTTTGACAGTTCTATTCTGCTCCCCATGGCTCAGTATCTAGCCTGCTCAGTGCATCCACGTGAGAGCTAACAAACTCATTGACTATTTATACACAGACACTAATTGCAATTTAAAAAGCCACAGGTGTGGGAAATTAAACTTTAATTGCCATTTAACCCTCAGGGGTCGACGGACGCGCCGGCGCGTCCTGCTGTATGTTTTCCTAATAACAGCGGAACAACTTAAAATACTAATTTGTGGGCATACAGATAAGTGTAAGACATCATTAGAGACTATAAAGGGTCTACTTTTATTTGTGTATACTCACAATAACAACAAAACCTTGTGCTTTTGTAAAATAAAGAAAATAAACAGGGTGCACTTTCAGCCGTCTCTGTCTCCACGAGCATCTTTCTGAAACATGTCACAAAAATGAACTGAAACTCCGCGAATACTTATCACACAAACATGAAACATATGTCTAAAGAAAGCTTAAAATGTCTACTTTTAAATAAAATAATTCAAATTTAAAACAAATATTCTCCTGCAATGTAATCTGTGTGAAACAAAGCGGTATACAGTTTCTCCTGGCTCAGCTAATTATCGCTAATATGATCCCACCTACCAGCAGAGCACGCTATTCATATGGTAATGTGCTGAGGCGATCAATGCAAATGGTAAATGCCCCCAACAATGCCTTAAAAAGCATCAAGTTCATCATCAGATTCATTCACTTTCCTGCACATTTGGAAGATGGCACGCTACACAGGTGAGGAAGAGTTCACATTTTCCTCAGAAGAAGAGCGGGACTCCAACGATGAACGTTTGAAGAGTGACTTGATCCAGCCGAGGATACAATTTCGGATGAGTAAGTCATTACTTACATTAGTTGACATGCTATTTTATATAAACATGTACATATTTTACTAGTTGGACTATTTCCAGACTTGACAGCCAGTATTCAAAGTATTGAAATTTGAAATATATCCTAATAGGCAGGTTTTAGTTACATTTAAATGTTGTTTCAGCTAAAGCAGGTATTTAAATTGTATGCTGTATGATATAAATATGATATGTAATATGATTTAAAAATAATATGAATGTTTAGATTATATTTTAACTAGTGTTTATGCTGCCTCATGATCATCAACGAAGCTTGTGCTTGCAAATATCTGTTCGGGTGTAAATGTGTAAAATGTTCTGTAAATATGCCCATATTAGAAAATCAGCATATTAGAATGATTTCTGAAGGATCATGTGACACTGAAGACTGCAGTAATGATGCTGAAAATTCAGCTTTGATCACAGGAATTAATTACATTTACAATATATTCAAATAGAAAAGTTATTTTAAATTGTAAAAATAGTTCACAATATCACTGTTTTTGCTGTATTTTGGATTAAATAAATGCAGCCTTGGTGAGCAGAAGAGACTTCTTTTAAAAGCATTAAAAAATCTTACAGATCTAAAACTCTTAAATGGTAGTGTAGGTCTAAAGTTTTTTTAAGTAAAGTCTTTATGTAAAGAAAATGTATAGTCAGATTACTTCTTTTAACTTAAACTTGATTTTGTGAATAAGCTACAAACAATACATTCAATCATTAAGTCTCCTTACATACATTCTCTCTCAGTGGAGGGGTCTTTGTCTCCTCAGGTGTGAATCACATCAATATTCATGATCATCCACGCCTCCTCGCATTTGGACTTTCTTACACTAAAAGTGTCTTACAAAAGTTAAATGACTATATTGTTTTGTGTGAATGAGTGATCAGGATGGTTTTCACATCATTTTGTAGCACAAACTCTAGGCTACAAGATCCAGTTCTCAAAAGTATTGTGACCAAATGTTTAGTATGTGTTATATGGCCTTATTTCAGTGACTTATAATTTGTGTTTTTTCAAAAACCATGCATAAACGTTATTTTCTCAAAAATACAAACATGTACATACATGTTGCTCACATATTACTTGTAGCCCAGTTTGTGCTGAATACAATGTTATCAGACTTTAGCCATTAATATGTTTTTAAGCTGCAAAAAGCACAAATGTCAAGGCATGTCAGAACTTCTCCAGGGCCCAAAACACCCTCAGACCCCAGAGGGTTAAACCTGTGTGTGTCACCTTGTGTGTCTGTAACAAGGCCAAACATTCAAGGGTATGTAAACTTTTGATCAGGGCCATTTGGGTGATTTCTGTTATCATTATGATTTAAAAAGGAGCCAAACAACTATGTGATAATAAATGGCTTAATATGATCACTATCCTTAAATAAAAGACAGTTTTTTGCATGATCCAAAATGTCACAATTTCTGCCAGGGTATGCAAACTTTTGAGCACAACTGTATCTGCACTAAATATTCCACTTACCTAAAAGAAAAAACAAGAAGAAAAGAAAAAACATTCCATTTAAATATACTTACCTAAAACGAATCTGAGACCGTGTGAGTTATTCATTCCCCGTTGACAGCATCTCTCTTTCTCTCCGAAGTCATACCCTGCCTTTTGATATGTGGTCCATACATACCCATTAAACCAATGTTAAATATAAGGGAATTGTTTATTTTAACTGGTTTATTTAGCTCTAAAAATGACGAAAAGCACCATAAATGTGGTATTCCATACACTTACAGTGCACCAGATGACTTGTGTGCTATATTCCAAGTCTTTTGAATTCATATAATAGCTTTTTTTAAGTGAGGTAAAGAAGGAAATTTCAGTTGACATTCACAAAATATAATTTTTAGTTTTGGGTGAACTATCCCTTTAATATTGTTTTTCCTCAGTCACACAGCCTCGGTTACATCAGCAAAAAAATAACCAGGTGCTCTGAATGAATCATGCTCTATATACCAAGCATATTCATTCAGAAAGTGAATAAGGTTCATTTTGATTTCCTGTTTTTAAACACACATGCTCTCGGTATTTAAAAGCATCTGGCATCAGTCAGCGACCACAGCCCACTCTACCCTCATTAACGGAGTCATCAGTGAAGGAAAGGGTAGAAGAAGAGCAAGCCAGATGTGCTCAGATGTGAAAAAGGGCTGATAGCAAGTACTCACTGACATGTAATTAGCACGCTGTCTGTTGGCAAACCCGCCGCTCCTCCCCCCTTCTTCATTCTCGCAGTGATCTCTACCCCTCCCACACGCTTCTGTAGAGAGTCGCAGGGCTGGCAGTGCTGTTGTGATGGAGGACATGGCTAATTGTGAGTGAGAGGAGTGTGCCAGTGAAGGTACCTGCCCTCCTTACCCAGAGACAGTGAGAGCGGAAGGAATAAAGTAGAGGAAAGATTAATGGTTGATTTACTCTAGTCTGTGAAAGGCCGTTATCCACAGTCACTCTCATCAGTTGTCTGCTGAGATCGAGTGTGTACTGTATGTGTCCGTGTACACATACACACTCAATCTCAGCAGACAATTTGTCTGAAGCCACTTTGTTAGTGTCCTTATTAGTTAGTTGCTTAGCAGCCATAAGCCATCAGGCCTCTATGGAGTATTAGTGTGTAATTAGCTGCAGTTTGCTCAATGTTTGTCCTTGCCGCTGTGTGTGTGGATTTGCACCAACCTTCCGTGACATCCGCTAGCCAGAAAGCCAACACATGCTATCATCTCCCATTCACCCGAGACATCAACAAAATAAGCAATGCTTCTTTTATGTACGTAGAATGCGTCTGCAATTGACTGTGTCTCTAAATGTTCGTTCAGCTTTACTAAAGTCCCTGAGGGGACATCAGGAACATATGGAGTGCTGCAGTGTTTTTAGGTGTCGGCAGGAGTTTCTCAGCCAATCAATACTCTGAAAGGTAAACGGCTCTTCTTTGATAAACTCAAGGAGTTTTAGAGTTGTGTGGATAAGATAGGAATTCCAAAAGTTCAGTCTGATAGAAGTCAACGTAAAATCAAAGTACTTTAGTATTACTAAGTATTACTTTTTTAATACACATTCCTTGTCTTATTATGATTGATTATTCCAAATAAAAAAAATTTGATCTTGTGATCATTCATCAAACAGTTATAACTTGCTCTGCCTCTGAAGCAAGTTTTATTTTCATAGGGGCACGGACAGGGAAAGTAATGTTAACAATAGCCATATAGCTATTTTGGCATTGTTTTAGGCTACTGTTATAGGTCATGCAACCTTTCTAAAGCTTGCCAAAAGTTAACAGTAATTAAATGCCAGATAATGTTAATTTTATTAAGGTTATGGCAACAAAAGCAAATAATAATAGATGTGAAAAAGAAAAGTTACATTTACATTTTATTTAAGATTAATTTAATAAATATCTGCTCAAAGAAATATGGCCTGATTCCTGGGACAGAATTGTCAAATTCTCCACAATAGACTGCAAATTCTAGTATAGAATGCCTACTTTTCATCATCAGTTCACAATGGATAAAATCAAGACCAGTTTCGCCCCACACTTTTTTGTTGTTGAATATTTTCACTTGCAAATCTGTCAATTTATGGATGATTTTTTTTTTTTGCAAATGTTTCATTTTGAATTTAAATGCTCTTTCTCAGGTTCCCCCTGCAATGAGAAGTCAGAGGGCAAAAAGAAAGGGCGCCCCCGTGTGGAGATGCAGGAACTGCGCAATATTCCCGTGAGAAACTAAAATAAACTTTTCATTTTGGACGTTGCTGAAAGAATTAAGCTATGCCAGACTGGGTTTTTGGGGACTTTTTTATGCCATTTGTAAAAGGAGTAAGGGGACTTTCCAAACTATTTCCAACTGTTTTACTTGGAGGAAGAACATTTAATTTTTTATGTGAATTGATTTTTAATAGTTTCTAATGCCTGTGTGTGTGTGTGTGTGTGTGTGTGTGTGTGTGTGTGTGTGTGTGTGTGTGTGTGTGTGTGTGTGTGTGTGTGTGTGTGTGTGTGTGTGTTTTGTGTTTCTCTTGCTGTAGGCCCATATGATGGTTCAGTGGAAAGAGGAGTTTAAAAATCGTTCCAGGGTGAAGTGTCCAAGCTCAGGCTGCTGGTTGGAATTCCCCAGTATTTACGGACTTAAATATCATTATCAGCGATGCCAAGGGGTAAAACCTTGAATCTGATCAATATATTCTTTTACACCCCAAAACCACGTATGCAACCAACATTTACTAATAGGGATGTCTATTTTTTTACGCTGACATCTAATTAAAAGCACTGCCATACAGCCATCTTGCTTTAAGCATAAACATCATAAAATTTTGTTTTATGATTAAATTAAAAAACATTTTGCCAGTGTGGTAAGAACAATAAACTTAATTCAAGATACATTCTCTGAAAGCACATCTTAATATCTCAGGCAATTTTCATTTTGATTTCCTGTTTTTAAACACACATGCTCTTGGTATTTAAAAGCATCTGGCATCGGTCAGCGACCGAATTAAAATATTAAAATATACTGTCTTCTCCCTTTCCTACATCATTAAAAACACGCAGCTTTGAAATATGTAATCTGTGTGTGTTTGGCATTCAGGCAACCAGAGCAGAGAAGCTAAGTCATGGATGTCCGTACTGTGAGGCTGTGTTTGCCACCAAGGTGCGTCTTCAGAAGCACAAGTTGTGGAACCACCCAGAAAGGGTCACCATGGAGACCAAATCTGGGGTCACCCTGGGGACCAAATCCATTTCTAAGTCTGAATCCAAACATCAAAAGAGTCCTATGAAAGGAAATGCCAAAAAAAGGTTAGAAACCATCTTGCCCCTTATTTGTTTTAGCATATTTCTGAACAGGGTGCTGTTAAGGTTGATTTCCCTGAAAAGTATACACTCTATATATTTGCACTAGGTGTCACCTGCCACACAGCGTGGCTATTTGCACTCCAATAGTATCATGAAAACACAGAAATTATAGACAAACTGAGCCCCCTAGTGTTGCTGCAGTGGCGTGGGGTGTAATGACAGTGTGGATGTGCTTTTTCTTGTGGATGACCCAGGTTTTAATCTGCCTTTTGTCTCATCATTTCCCATCCTGTTTCTTGTCTCTACTCATACTATTTAATTTAATATTGCTTATAATAATAAGTAAAAATGAATATAAAGATTGTTTTTCTCACAGTGATTTGGTCACAATGAAGTTCGGTGAGCTGAGAGAAAGGTTTGATCCGGGTAAAATTAACCATGGTTTTACTATAGTAATATTGTAGTAACCATGTTTTTTGGCAGAAGCCATAGTTTTAAATTAATTCACCATGTTGTTACTACAGTAATATGGTGTTAATATAGTGACCGTGTTTAATTTTTTGGTAACTATGATTTTACTACAAAATACCATGGTGATACTATGGTTTCTGTAGTAAAACCATGGTAAATTTTTAAGGGAAGTTTAAGTTTACGTGTAGGAGTTGGTGTAGGGTGTCTGTGGGAATCTTTATAAACACAATAAACACACTGCAGTGATATGGTATGTTAGTATTTTATTAGGGGTGCAAATAGCATCAAAAAAGTGCAAACAAGATGCTTTTTTCTTTTTCTTTTTTTGTTTTTTTGTTGCTATTTACACTTAACCAATTTACCAAAGTTTAAACACTGTGGCAACAATGCTCTGTTTGTTTAAGCATCCCCACCAGCCTGACATAACAACATTGGCTCAACCAATTGTGTGGGTTTAAGCGGGATTAACTGTTTGGCCAACCAGTGGCAGGTGAGGGGAAACAATCATTATTTTTGTAATTCCGTTTGGTGTCGCTACAGTCCCAGAAATGACTCACTTCTCATTTAAGTTCTTTTTTACTGTCTATTTAAATGAATTGGTTCAAAGCAGGATTTTATATATATACACTACCGGTTTAAATGAATTGGTTCAAAGTCATATTATATATATATATATATATATATATATATATATACACACTACCGGTCAAAAGTTTTGAAACGCTTGACTGAAATGTTTCTCATGATCTTAAAAATCTTTTGATCTGAAGGTGTATGCTTAAATGTTTGAAATTAGTTTTGTAGACAAAAATATAATTGTGCCACCATATTAATTTATTTCATTATAAAACTAAAATGTAATAAAAATAAAAAAAGTTTTTGAAATTGATAATTTGGACCAAATAATAAAGAAAAGCAGCCAATAAGTGCCCAACACAGATGGGAACTCCTTCAATACTGTTTAAAAAGCATCCCAGGGTGATACCTCAAGAAGTTGGTTGAGAAAATGTCAAGAGTACATGTCTGCAAATTCTAGACAAAGGGTGACTACTTTGAAGATGCTAAAATATAACACAGTTTTGATTTATTTTGGATTTTGTTTAGTCACAACATAATTCCCATAGTTCCATTTATGTTATTCCATAGTTTTGATGACTTTACTATTATTCTAAAATGTGAAGAAAAAAAATTATAATAAAGAATGAATAAGTGTTTCAAAACTTTTGACCGGTAGTGTGTATATATATATATAAAGCTTCCATGATCTAGTTTAGTGAAACACTGTGGTGGAAATTGATTATTGATTATTTTTAACTACATTTTTTTACCGTACTTTAGTTCTTGCTATAAACATTGTAAACCTAAACAATTGTAGTTCCAACTTTGGTCCAAATTGTTATCACAAAAAGGCTAGTGCCCAGTTGCAACAAACCCCTTATGTTAAGAAAACCCTTTGTTATACTTGTAAGTGTATTATCACTAAGGTTTTTCTTACCTTAGGGGGCTTGCTGAATTTGCTGAATGATTTTATATATTACCCAGCCCTAATCAACTTTCATACAGCTGAACGTATCACACTGTGGTGTTTGAAGCTGTTTTCCTGTGAAAAATGTTCTATTTAAGGACTTATTATAAGGACTTTTTTTTTTTTTTTTTTTTTTTAAGTTGCTAGGTTGCATTAAATATTCCTATAAAGTCCTTAAATGTAATTCCCTGAAACATGCAGATAACCTACTTTAGCATTAATGGGACATTTCTGCACCAAATTCAAATTTGATTTTTTCAAATTGTACATTTTTGGCACACTTGTACCTCCAGAACCAAAACAGAAAGAACAGCTTGAGGATATGTTTTGTTTTCCACACTGCCATCATGAAGTTCCAGATGAAGTCCTCTTGCAACACTATGGTATCAGTCCTCTGTGGATTGACTGTAATAGCCTGTGTTCCCTCTGCTCCCATAGGCCCATGGGAAACAGCCCTCCATCGCCTGTATTTTTCAAGGTGAAGAAGACCCAGGAGGTGTCTCAGCCCTCACAGAATGGGGAGTGCGCCCTCCAAAGGCCAGACAAGAGACAGCAGCAGCAGGGAACATCTTCAGATGCTGGAGGCAGTGAGAGTGAAGGGGGCAGTCTACCCCCACCCTTCCCTGAGGAAGACCCCGAGAGAATGAAGCACAGTAAGACTGCTACACATTGAGATTACTATTTTGCATCTAAAAGGATTTAAAACACCTTTTTTTTTTTTTTTGGATGACTGATTCCACAATGATACCAAAAAGTACATGGTCCTCAGTGTGTAAACAAACAGTACACATTTACAGTAAATACATTTATAATTGATATATTGATGCATTTTTATTTCTTCTTGATACTTGTTACCAGTTGATACACAAAGTTCCTCCACTGAGAAAAGTAGTCCCAATTAACTTCTAAGAATTTCCAGGGCTTGACCCCAGAATGAAAACTGTCTGCTGTAAAAACACACTGTTGTTTTTATCCCCACACATTTTTAGACACATCATACTTTTTAAAACAAGAATCTCTTCCACTCCCAACTTCATTTACACACCCCAGAATGTTCTCAAAACTACGCTTACACACTGCTGCTTAAAGGGCCAACCTACCCTTTCTGACAAATGTCAATCACTACATTTGTCAGAAAGTATAGTCTGGCCCTTTAAGCAGCAGTATGGAAGCACTGGTCATTAAGTCTCTCTCTGGTAGCTGCTGACGGCTGCTGTCTCTGTCTCTGCCTGGCAGAGATGCAGTGTGTCAAGATGTTGCCGTGGCTTGTGCTGTGAGCTCGCTACTTATGGCCTTTGTTTGGGTACACGGTCCCTTCGTTTATTGTTGCACGTCAGAGACAGGGGCGAGGGCAGTGTGTGTGTATGTGTGTGTGTGTGTGTGTGTGTCTGTGTGTGTGTGTGTGTGGTGAGATTGTGTCTGTGTCTGAAATGTCAGGAAAATAGCTCTGGAGCGGCTGTGTTTGTGAGACATAAGTTGACAATCAAGGCCTCCTTTGATTATGCATACATACTGTATACACGGACACTGAATAATGGAGACACATGACATATCCACTCTGTTCCCATGTCTGCTACATGAAAGTTGTGTCAGTTTCTCCATAGTGGTGACAAAGACAGGAAGTTCAACAGCATGTGAAACAGCAGGTGTTTACTTTACTCTGGTACACTGAAATTTTGAGCCTCATTAGTGAGAGACAGCTTGTTTTCCTGCTTCTCTACGGGTGCTTTCACACTAGCACTTTTGGTGTGCACCTGTGTTCATTTAACGTCAGAATTTGGTTTATTTGTGCCTTCGCTATGAGTACATGAAAATGCAAATACTTGATTTGTAATTGCATTTAAATAATGTCACAATGTAGTGTCTATAGTTTTAAAATACAATTTGCAATTATTTTCAAATATTTTCCAGGAAAAAAAACAGTTGAATGAAAGTAAGATTCGGATCAAACAATTGACACAGTATATAAAGTATGTAAAACCACCATGTTTAGATGATCTACATGCGTAGTTACTTATAGCAATAGCTCTTGAATGTTGTTCTTTACTGAATGGTGTGGCTGTGATCTGGCTTTGCCATATTATTGAGATGTTTGACCTCTTGTTGTTGTTCTTCTCCATTTGAGCCAGGGAGGAAGCAGAAAACTCCAAAGAAATTCACCGGGGAGCAGCCATCTATTTCAGGAACATTTGGCTTGAAAGGTAGCACACACACACACAAACATGGTGGGGACCTCCCATTTACTTCTATTACTCTTAAAAGTGCACTCAGTAACTTTTGTCTTTGTGTCATCTTGGACATAATTTTCTAGCCATATTAAACAGTTTAACTAATTCTTGGAAATAAATTCTCAATCAAAACAATTATGACTTTTGTATATAAATTAAATCAACACCAACTACCAAAGTATCTGTAAAGATTAAATATCTCAAAAACGTGCCGCTGGGATAGAATTTAAATTGTTGGCCGGCGCTGCATCATCGGGCCTACTGAGCCCAGAAGCAGAGCTGCATCATGGGGCCCACTGAATGCAGAGGTGGAGCTGCACCACAAGGCCTAGAGGTGCTCTGTACAAATGTGGCTGATTTTCACAACATAAGGCCTTGCAGAAAACCTCTCAATTAATAATCTGTGTTTTCATTGCTGAGATGTTGGTAGGCAGTGTTTAAAACAAAAGTATATTGATCGAACTGTCACTTTCAGTGGCATTCTTGCTCAAGCCACCATTTATTTCTGAACTGTTTCTTAGCCCATATTGCACTAAGCCAAGCTTTCACATTAAGGGAACTAAAGTAATCTTTTAAATTACAAACTGGGTGCCATGACTCACTGCCTCACAGCAGTGGTTGTTGTCAATATTAAAATATTTGAAGTGACCCTCTCAGACTTTAACTTTCAAAATTCAATCTTGGTCTCAATTCAAATAATACCCCTTAAGATTTCAGTGGTACTTTACCTCCAGTATGTTTGTAATTAGAAGCCTTATGCTCTTTTGTAGTAATAATTACCCCTGTCTGTGCTAATAGGGATATTATAGAGGTGTTTCATTTCCTGTTGAATTTATAATAGTCCATATATCAGACACATTGGACCAGGAGACAAAAAAACTGATACCACAAGAGAGTTTTTGTATATCACCCTTGTTTTTCTGAATGGTAGGAGAGTTTTAATCTCTTTGTTTGTCCTTTTTAAAGGGTACTTAAAATGTTTACTTTACTACGGTATATCAACCATCTCTCTCTCGCTCCTTATTTTGAGGGATCTGCTCTCTCTGAATGTGTTGTGTTTTGTACAGGAATGAATAAGGTGGAGGAGAAGTTGAAAGCTGGCCGGATGAAGAGGGCAGAGGGGCCTCTGTTTACTGAAGAGTCCCAGAGGAAGCAGTCAGTACCAGCTCCCACCAGAAAAGATCTTGCTGCTATCAGTTCAGGTCTCTCTTGCTTCTCTGTTTATATGGCCCCATTTACACCTGCATCTATGTATAATCACTAGACCGTTTATGATAAATTCATTCTTGCATCATACCATAGCCTTTGTCAGGAGAGGGGGATGCTGAGATGTGTCTATGTTAAGAATCACAATGGTTACAGAGCACACATGAAAGCTGATGTCACTGGCAAAAGAACATTTTAGAACAAAATATAAGCAAGGAATTTTATTATCTGAGTAGAAAGAGACTGCAGATTGATACGTGGTCATTTATAGAGTTTTGCAGCCATTATATACAAAAATATTTTATAGTAGAATGCCATGATTGACCAGTCAGAATCAAGTATAACAGAGAGCCATGTAAGAAGAATATTTAGCCATCATACTCCTGAGGGCATATTTTTTATAGCCATATTAAAACAGTTTAATTGAAGTTAAATTAACAAAAATGTAACATCTTGGTAATTGTGAAATAATTAGCCGGGGCTGCACCATTGCGCCCCTTGAGCCCAATGAACACAGAAAATTGGTTGCCTGGGATAACAGTCAAATATACAGTTTAGCAATCATTTTACAAAGATATTTGACCACAGGATGCCACGACTGACCCAGTCAGAATTTAGTATTCCAGAGAACCATGAAATAAGAATATTTCCCAGAGTCTAATAACTTGGTACCTGTGTGAGGGCATATTTTTCTAGCCATATTAAAACAATTTAATTGAAGTTAAATCAACTTCAAATACAAAGTATCTGTAAAAATTAAATATATTAGTAAATGTGCTTCTGGAATAGAAATTAAATAATTAATTGGTGGCTGCACCATTGGGCCCACTGAGGACAGAGATGGAGCTGCACCATGGGGCCCACAGAGCCCAGAGGTGGAGCTGCACCATGGGGTCCAATAAACCCAGAAAATTGGTTGCCTGAGACAACAGTCAATTATAGAGTTTAGCAGTCATTATAAAAAAATATTTGACCGCAGAGTGCCGCGATTGACCCAATCAGAATGAAGTATTCCAGAGAGCCATGTAATAGGAATATTTAGCCATCCTACTCACAGAGTCTAATAACCTGGTACCTGTGTGAGGGCATATTTTTCTAGCCATATTAAAAAAATTTGATTGAAGTTAAATCAACTTCAAATGCAAAAGTATCTGTAAAAATGGAATATATTGGTAAATGTGCTTCTGGCATAGAAATTAAATAATTAGCCCAGGGCATGCACCATTGGGCCTAATGAGCCCAGAAGTGGACCTGCACCATGGGGCCCACTGAACCCAGAAAATTGGTTGCCTGGGACAACAGTCAATTTGACAGTTTAGCAGTCATTATACAAAAATATTTGACCGTGGAATGCAGTGATTGATCTGAATGAAGTATTTCAGAGAGCCAAGTAATACAAATATTTAATCATTATACTCCCAGAGTCTAATAACTTGGTTCCTGTGTGCAAACCTGGGCATTTGTATTCTTTCTCTGTCTCTCTGTCAGTGCCCCCTGCTGAAGCCCGGTGGCAGAACACCATCTCTGAGAGGGGGGAGGTGGTCTGCCCAACTTGCTCCATTGTTACCCGCAAGACTGTCCACGGCCTTAAGAAGCACATGGAGATCTGTCAGAAGGTAAGGGGCCACACCACCTGTCAATCTGACCACCTGACAACTCACTATTGTCATTATTATGCCTTAAATGTAGGCCTTAGTGGAGTGACATGATTTTTACAATTATTCTCAGCATTTCCAAAAGGAATGAGGATTTGTTGAAAGGTTATATTTGTGATATAAAGGTGATAAAGGAGTTTTTTTTTTTTTTTTAAATACTTTCTCCTATTCCAGCTTAATATGCACTGACTAGGAGTCAGCAATTTGGATGTTTATTACCCTGAAGAGTATAAATACTGTGGCTCTATTAAAAAATGTCTCTGTATGTTTAAGCTTTCCGAACAACATGACACAGCAACATTGGCTCAACCAAAAGTGTAAGTTTAGGGCAGGACTATCTGTTTGTTTGTCCAATGGCAGATGGAAGAAATGTACAAAAAGAGAGTGTTTGAAACACTTTATTTTTCCAATTCGGTTTAGTGATGCTAATTTTTTTGCAAAAATTTTAAGGTTCAGCTTTAAATCATACAATTGGCTCCCTGTTTGAAAAACTTGTTTCCTTCCTAAAGACTTTGACGTCAGTTCACTCAATTCATGATCCATTAAATGCGACTTATTCCACATAATGAGACTTCAGACGTCGACATAGACCTTTGTCATTGACGTTTGTATTCACCTTATGAGGAATCCACATAGATTATTCTGCCCTCTAAAGGTAATTTTCCTCAGTTATTGGTAACCCAAACTGCCCCGGTGGATCGTTTAGTGGGTTTTCATACAACCAGGGGTGGAAAGAGTTCTGAAAAATAATACTCAAGTAAAAGTACTGTTACTTCTTGTTAAAATGTACTTTGAGTTGAGTAAAAGTACCTGTCCTATAAACTACTCAAGTAAGAGTAAAAGAGTAGCTCATTTAAAAGTACTCATGAGTTGTGAGTATTGAGTACTGAGTTGCGAAAACTATGCCCCTTTATAATAAAAACTCTGATGCTGCAGTTTAAAAATGTAGCACACATACCGTAATTTACATTCCCTTTTATGGCTGTTTGCCTGAAAGAATAAAAAATATTGGTATTTTATAGGTGTTTGTGATTGACAACTTTTAAAATACATCACTTATCTATGATACTGTAAACACTACATGAATCTGATTAAAAAAAAAAATAAAAGGATGACATGATTACAGAAATGAAAAGATGAAAAAGCTATTTTCAATATCATAATGTATGAAACAATTACATTAAAATCAGTTTATGTGTACATTTTCCTTAATGCCGACTGAGAGAGTTATTGTTGCACATAAAACATGTTCAAAACAATGCAAGGAATGTAAAAAAAAAAAAATACTAAAAAAGCAGGGTCTGGTACAGGGGCCACATCGGGCTTTAAAGGAATAATTCACACAAAAATTCAAATTCTCTCATCATTTAGTCACCCTCATGCCATCTCGGATGTGTATGACTTTCTTTCTTCAGCAGAGCACAAATTAAGATTTTTAGAAGAATGTCTCAGCTCTTTTGCAATGCAAGTGAATGGGTGCCAAAATTTTGAAGCTCCAAAAATCACATAAGGCAGCATAAAAGTAATCCATATGACTCCAGTGTTTAAATCCATGTCTTCAGAAGAGATATAAGTTGGGTGAGAAACAGATCAATATTTAAATCAATTTTTACTATAAATTCTCCTCCCTGCTCAGTTTAACTTTCACTATCTTCTTCTTTTGTTTTTGGTGATTCACATTCTTCATGCATATCACCATCTACTGGGCAGGGAGAAGAATTTCTTGCAAAAATGGCCTTTGTCTTGATCTTTATCTCACCCACACCTATCATACCACTTCTGAAGACATGGATTAAACCACTGGAGTCATATGGATTACTTTTGTGCTGCCTTTATGTGCTTTTTGGAGCAAAATCATCAAAATTTTGGCATCCATTCACTTGTATTGTATGGACCTACAGAGCTGAAATATTCTTCTAAAAATCTTAATTTGTGTTCTGTTGAAGAAAGAAAGTCATACACATCTGGGTTGGCATAAGGGTGAGTAAATGATCAGAGAATTTTCATTTGTGAATGAACTATTTCTTTAAGTAGCACATGGGGGGCCACATTGTCCTCCTTTTGAGATACAATGTTCCACATTTAGTTCTTGTATATTTTAAGTTCTCATTCTAATGCATGATACACAATTTTCTGAAGTTTGTGACTGGTGGAATGTTCTGCCTGAAGTATTGCTCTACAAAGTTTGATACTTTTCTGTCAGACATTAGATAAACTTGATAAAGGCTAAGCATAATTATACATTATTTTATCATCATTAACACTCTCTCTACATCAGGAGTCAGTATTATAAAAAAAAAAAAAACTAACAATATTATTAAAACAAAATATTATTTTTAAAAATGTCACTGTTTTATTCTATTACATTAATACTTTTAAAGCTACACAAGTTATTCAGCCAAATGTAGTGAATGGTTTTCTCGTTTCCTTGTTATTGTTGTTTGATTAATAGCCTTTTTATGACATAGGCCTACTAGACAGTGCTCAATTCAGTTACATGTACATTTCAAGTCTGACGTTTTGATACAAATACGCTTTTTGTCCCAATGTTTACATTCACTTTAGACCAAACCGACTGTGTTTACATTAATGCCTCACCAAGATGGGCATTGGTGGAATTATGAAGTGTATTTGACCATTTAGCCGCGTAGCCGCATTAGCGCCTGTCAATCAAACAGCACACAGCTGCAGACGTCAGGAAATAAAAAGTCAATCTTTTATATTTTGTCTAGATCAACCAACCAGTGGTTGTCTTGCTATCGCGATTGATGTAATGAACACCCCTGGTCTAGATGTAGAAAATAGGCTAAGTATAGAAAATTACTCAAAAATGTATCATCTATATCGAGGACATCTCTTCTTCTTTTTTTTTTCTTCAGATAAACATCAAGATTGTTTTATCGCCCAGCCCTATTGATAACATTGCCTTAATCTCTCACATCAATCCAATAATCTCAGTGATAGATAGATAAATTACAGGCTACATTATAGACACAGAATCTTGTAAGCAGAAATATGAAATTTACCTTGATATGTTTCTTAAAATTAGAGGCAGGATTAATGCTGATATCTGGTTTGAGCAAGTTAAACTTGCATGGAACAAATAAACAAATGGCCTTTTTCACTGCGAAAAGCCCTTTCAGGTGCGGCCAGGTATTGAACTGCGCTTGAGGCATCCTCCACATCAAGTTTATTATGTATGATTTGATTTGACGGGAGTCACGAGACTCTCCTTAGCCAATCATGTTGATAGATAAAAATAAAATCAGGACAGGGAAGTAGCGAACACAGATGGTGTGAAAATAGCACATTAAAAGTACAGTTACAGCACTTAAATTGTACTCAAGTAAAAGTATACAATTTTAAAACTACTTAAAAAAGTACAATTCCTGGGAAAAACTTCTTAATTACAGTAACATGAGTATTTGTAATTCGTTACTTTACACCCCTGCATACAACCCATCTTAACCACTGAAGGCACTGAACATCTGTCTCAGTAGTTCTAAACACATCGAACATAATGCAACAAATATACACAAGGTGTTCCCTTGCAAACAGCGTTAACAGCACACAGAAGCGCAATATACACACAGAAGGACACATAAACCTCAAATGTTCTGTACAGTGGTACAGTGGCTAAAGTGTCCAGATATTTCTTGGGGCCACAGTACAGTATAAAAAGAAAGTCAAAGAATAAAGGAACAGAAGTGCAAGAATCAAAACTTTAATGTATGACTTTCCCTCTATTGTTTTAGTACAACCAAACCACAATGGAAAAGGAGAGGAAAGTGTTTCAGGCATGCAATTAGACACCTCTCTCTCAGGTCCCCATGCACGGGGCTAGAGGGAACCATTAGGAGCACTTTATTGATTGGCCGTCTGTGAAAGAGATGCAGAGAGCGGACCTACCCAGTGTGCATCTGGAGTAGAGTACTATAGCGCCAGCCCACTCGAAAGCACAACTCTATAAAATGATGACGTGTCTATTAAAGGGGAATCGATCTGCTGCGTTATTGTGGGGTCATGAGTAATTGCAGTTTTTCTGGCCTCTTCCTGAGTCCTGTGTGAAATCAAAACAGCTGTGATGAGCATTAAGGGAGACATTTCGTGGTAAAAGATATGTATTCAAACAATAATCATTGACCTTATTGTTCCTCATCTGTGGAATTTGCACATGCTTTATGCAATTACAACTGACAATACAGATTTCTCTCACTTTAATTCTATAATATAGTGAAATCGTTCTATAGGAATAAATCCCATTATAATGGCAATGATAGTCATGTACAATTAGTAGGGATGCACAATATCAGCAGCCTATATATTATTGCCCGTTAACCGGGAACATTAAAATATTATCACGCCGATAATGGAATTACCGCCGATATTTTCAGTGATAATTTGTTACAGTTTATTTGCTTGCGGCTGAGAGTCTCTGACTGCCTGTGACTTCTTTCCTTTAGGCAGGGACTCAGACAGTCTCAAATGACACAATGTGTGTGAGTGAGAGCCAAGCTCATGTCGCTCTGTGAAAATTATTTCAACATCTCTGCACTTGTTACATTGTTTTGGGTCTTGTTTTAGTCATCTGCTGTATGTAACAACATGCCATTTTCCATAGTCTGTTTGTTTCATGAGGCAACAAACGGAAACGCGACAAAAACATGTACAGTATGTATGATACTTGGGCGCAATCATTTTCGCGTATTACTTCATGAAACTTTAACAGAATGTGGAAATTAGAACATTGTTACTTACAGAACAGCATTGTGATTAAAACAAGTCCAAACACAACCTAAAACGGTACATTTATCTTGAAATAATCCTCACAGAGTGACTAAAACACTGGTTTGTGAGTGAAACGAATGTTCTTGTTGTATTTTACCTATTCCCATTATGATTGTTGTGTTCACATTTCATAAATTATACATTGGAACTGTCACAAATAAGTGCTATAACAAGTGTCTGTGAACGAGCCACGCATAAGCACAATGCACACACATACATAACACACTCAAACCACCACTTCACTCACAGTCTGGCTGCTAGCATAAATATTACACCATGTATACAGAGATTAGGGTTAGTATTGTGTGTTTTGATGTTTACTGTTTGTTGCATGCCGTTTATAGCCTGATTTTGGTTTAATCCATTAAACCATGGCTGTTAGTGGGTCATCAGGATTACCGTAAACACTCAGATACTGTAAATGTGCACCATACAATTTATGCAAGTGTATTGTCATTTATATGTGATTCAAATCAGCATTCATGTGTAATATAGGCACATTTCTTGTTCATGTTATATTCGCCAAACCTTAAATAGCAGCTAGTCCAAATTCCAAGCTTTTAAATTACACATAATTTTCAAATGAGAAATGAGAAAATGAGATTTTTTTAATGAATTATCTAGCTTTTCCAAGTTAAAGGATTAAAAATGAAAACTTTCTTTTCAAATATCTGTTATTGGTATCGCCACAATTAGCTGTGAATTATCTGTTATCGGTATCGTCCCAGAAAATCAATATTGGTGCATCCCTAACTATTAGTAATAATAATACAGTAGCAATAATAATACAGTTGTTTCCACTTGTGGTTCCGGGTAATTTTGGGATGCCTGTTTCGGACACATGCCCAAAAGCTGAAATCTTATTGATTGTAAAAATTTTTCTCCAAACGAAGGTAAAACTATCTATCTGTTGGAAAAGAAAATTAACCTCACTTTGGCATCATATTTCATCCCCAGTGTGAATAGGTGCATAGGAATGCATTGTTTCAATATTCAAGATGAAATTAGCAGCAAAAACAGCTCCATCTTTCTGAAAATCCAGTTTCAGACTCATGGCCAAAAACCTTATCTTTGTGACTGAGTCCCCCACTTCTTACGGTCAAAAATGGGTATTTTGATATTGAGGATGGCATCATAAACATTTGATCTATTTCCTGCAGCTGCGGGACGCTCTCAAGTGTCAACAGTGTCAGAAGCAGTTCAGATCCAAAGCTGGACTCAACTACCATTGCATGGCTGACCACACTAAGGTGAGTGTTTGTGTGTATCTATCTATCTATCTATCTATCTATCTATCTATCTATCTATCTATCTATCTGTCTGTCTGTCTGTCTTTCTGTCTGTTTGTGTGCATTTGAGTTTTTTATATACAGTATATTATAAATGTTGTAAAATTTCAAAACCTTTAAAAGCTCTTCTTAATAAAACATCTTTAGAAAACAATTTTCCTGTCAAATGCATTCAGCAACATTAAGCATATCTAAATGTATCAGTTAATGTGTTTACTTCAGCAGCCCTTAAGAAATACTGTAACTCAAATTCAAAATGAATATACAGAAAAAGTTAACTAAACTGAAGCTAGAAAACAGCAAAAGTAAACTAAGACTAACAATCATAAAGTGAAACTTAACAAAAAAAAAGCTAAATTGACTGGACAAACTAAAAAGACCATCTGAATCAAATGTAAAGTTGATACCACAATAATAGACCAAAGTAGAAAAAAGCTACTCTTATCTCACTACATTTTCTATATCATCTTGTTCTCTGTCTTACTCCTCATTATCAGCTCTTGGTGTCTTGTGTGCCTCTGGGTACTAGTGCTGACATGTTTGGGTCTTAATTGTCTGTGTCTTCATTTTTTCTTTTTTTTTTGTACAGAACTGAACTCACAGCCCAGACTTTGCATTTGCCCTCAGGTGCTTTGTGTTCAAGTCTCTGGTGTCCTGTTTAGATTTATATCACATTTCCAATGCTGATGTTTTTAACAGCTAATATACAGTGTTGTAAAAACCATAGTCTGACAGTTGCCATAAACACGCCTTGAGGAATGGCACCTCTATAAAGGATTTAAAGAGTGCCGGGATGTCTGGCTTTTGGAAAGCATTGATTGGAACCACATTGGTTTTGATGTCTTGGGGAAGAGTTTCTGCAGAGATGCTGATCTAGTGCATTGTGTTTGTTTCCCATTGCTAAGCCATCGGTGAGTGAAAATGAGTTTGGGGAGGAGCAGGAGGAGAGAGAGAGACTACGGCGCATCCTCAAACAGATGGGCCGAATCAATTGCACCAATGAGGTAGGAATTTGTCACCAGTGTTTACTGTCTGTCTGACTCCCTTGACAACCTCCTCTGTCCTCAATATGTCCTAGCACACCTGTCTCTCTCTCATACTTCCTGTTTTGCCTTTTGCCTGCCTGTGCACACAATCTAGTGAGCTGCCTTGCTGTCTGTCTATCTATCTATCTATCTATCTGTCTGTCTGTCTGTCTGTCTCTATCTGTCCATCCGTCCGTCCATCCATCCATCCATCTTTATCTGTCTTTCTGTCTGTCAGTCTCATCTATCTATCTATCTATCTATCTGTCTGTCTGTCTGCCTGTCTGTCCGTCCGTCCGTCCGTCCGTCTTTATCTATCTGTCTGTCTAGTGTCTGTCTGCTGTGGCAAGTAAAAGTATGTGAACCCTTAGGAATTAATTGGTCTATCTATCTATCTATCTATCTATCTATCTATCTATCTATCTATCTGTCTGTCTGTCTGTCTGTCTCTATCTGTCTGTTTGTCTGTCTTTATCTATCTATCTGTCTGTCTGTCTGCTTCAGCTCAGCCATATTCTTAGGATGTCTGCTGTGAACGACTCTCTTGAGGTCATTCCACAGCATCTCTGTTGGGTTAAGGTTTGGGCTCTGACTGGGCCACTCCAAAAGGTGGATTTCATTTTTTTGAAGCCATTCTGTAGTGGATTTACTTCAATGTGTAGGGTCATTGTCCTGCTGCATCACTCAGCTTCTTCAGAGCTTCAGCTGGCGAACAGCCACCCTGACATTATCCTGTAGGATATCTTGATAAACTTGGGAATTAATTTTTCCCTCGATGATAGAAAGCGGTCCAGGCCCCGAAGCAGCAAATCAGCCCCAAATCATGATGCTCCCTCCACCGTACTTCACCGTTGGGATGATGTTTCCATGTTGGTATGCGGTGCCCTTTTAACACCATGCGTAGTGCTGCGTTTTCTTCCCATCTATCTATCTATCTATCTATCTATCTATCTGTCTGTCTGTCCATCTCTCCGTCTGTCCGTCTGTCCATCCGTCCATCCGTCTTTATCTATCTGTCTGTCTGTCTGTCTGACTACTGTGGCAAGAAAAAGTATATGAACCCTTTGGAATTAATTGGTCATAAAATGTGATCTCATTTTCATCAAAATCACAATTTTAGACAAACACAGGTGTGCTTCAGCTAACAACACACAAACAATTATAATCTTTCATGCCTTTCAAATCTATCTATCTGTCTGTCTGTCTGTCTGTCTATCTACAGTGGCAAGAAAAAGTATGTGAACCCTTTGGAATTAATTGGTCATAACATGCAATCTCATTTTCATCAAAATCACAAGTATAGACAAACGCAAGTGTGCTTAAGCTAACAACACACAAACAATTATAATCTTTCATGTCTTTCAAATGTATCTATCTGTCTGTCTGTCTTTATCTATCTATCTATCTGTCTGTCTGTCTGTCTGTCTGTCTGTCTGTCTGTCTCTATCTGTCTGTCTGTCTGTCTGCTTCAGCTCAGTCATATTCTTAGGATGTCTGCTGTGAACGGCTCTCTTGAGATCATTCCACAGCATCTTTATTGGGTTAAGGTCTGGTCTCTGACTGGGCCACTCCAAAAGGTGGATTTTATTTTTGAAGCCATTCTGTAGTGGATTTACTTCAATGTGTAGGGTCATTGTCCTGCTGCATCACCCAACTTCTACTGAGCTTCAGCTGGCGAACAGCCACCCTAACATTATCCTGTAGGATATCTTGATAAACTTGGGAATTAATTTTTCCCTCGATGATGGAAAGTGGTCCAGGCCCCGAAGCAGAAAATCAGCCCCAAATCATGATGCTCCCTCCACCGTACTTCATGTTGGTATGTGGTGCCCTTTTTACACAATGCGTAGTGCTGCATTTTCTTCCCAAACATTTCAACCTTATTTTCATCAGTCCACAAAACAAGAGTGCTAAAGTGGTCTTTTGAATACTGCAGAATCATAGAAATTTGTTGTTGAAAAGCAGCGGCTTCCTCCGTCCATGCCTGTTTAATGTTTTCCATATAGTAGACTCAAGAACAGAGATGTCAGTCAGTTCCGATGATTCCTTTAAGTCTTTAGCAGTCACACTAGGGTTCTTTTTTACCTCATTGAACATTCTGCGGTGTGCCCTTTGAGCCATCTTGGCTGGATGGCCACTTTCAGGGAGAGTAGCCACAGTAACAAATCGTCTCCATTTATAGACAATGTGTCTAACTGTGGACAGATGAATATCTAAGCTCTTCGATATAACTTTTTAACCTTTCCAGCTTTATGCAAAGCTACGATTCTTGATCGTAGTTTTTCTGAGATTGCCTAGGGGTTCACATACTTTTTCCAACCTGCACTGTGAATGTTTGAATGATGTTCATCTGTCTGTCTGTCTGTGTCTTTCTGAAAAATGCATATTAAAAATGGAATTTAATGCTGATATTCCTACAAATATTATTTTTTTCAATAATTAAATAAATAATAGTAACAGAGTTGACATAGTCTGCTTTTGACAAATTTAACAACATATAAAATAAAATGATAAAACAAAGAGACATTTACTTTCAGAATTCCATTCCTAAAATGATGATGATGATGTCATTAGCTCATTATAATTATTATTATTTTTATTATTATTTTGTTTGTGTGTGTGTGTGTGTGTGTGTGTGTGTGTGTGTGTGTGTGTGTGTGTCTATAGAATATTAGCTACATAGAATCAAGTAGCACAAAAATGAATGCTGATATACACTGCTCTTGTCAGTAGGGCTGTCTGTTTGAAATGTCTGATGAAATTTTCTCTGTGGAGAAAATGATGAAGAGAGAAAGATGGTAAATATGCCTGAGAGGGGATCAGAGGAGGAAATTCTTGAGAAATTCTGTAACTTATACTTGTGTGAAATATGTTAATGTAGTACAGCTTTAGACTGATGGTTTAATCATTCACTGTTCAAGGCTTAATCTTCAGTTTAAGCTCTTGAAGTGTACATTACACTAAATGGCATTACCTGGTGTACAGTAATAACAAACAGCCCTCTTAAAAGGAACCATTTGCCCAGACTGTAAACCTAGAGAAAGACCATGGGTCAAGCAGCAGATCAGTGTGTTAATTAATAAAGCATGTTTGATTCTGTCTCATACAGGGCTGTTCAGCTCACTTCTCCAGTCTGATGGGTTATCAGTATCATCAGAAACGCTGTTGCGGAGAGCTAATGGATTCAGGGAAGCCTGTGTTCATGTGTCAATACTGTGGTAAGACCTATCGCTCCAAAGCTGGCCGTGACTACCACCTGCGCTCTGAGCACACTGCCACTGGCCTGCCCACGCACTCGGTGAGATTGCACACCCAGATAACATGGCATTGGCCTAATCCCACATCATTTGAAAAATGTCATGAGCACTCTGGTTTTATTGATCATTCATTTGACAGATTTAAATTGACCTTCTATTGACTGTATTCTTAGTAGATGGCATTTTTAATTTAGCGTGATTGAAAATGAGGCTGTGTAGGATAGCAGAAATCCCTTAAAGTCAGCCTAATCTTTATAGATTAAGGTAATTAATAATGTTTTTTATCCAATGAGTATGAGACTGAGGTTTACTGTACATCCATCCTTAATTTGTTTTCATTTTTATCACATTAAATTAGGCATTTACTTAACTAAAGTCAATAGGCAAAATATTTTGGAAGGAAATAATTTCTGTTAAATTTGATAGCATATAATATACAACAATGAGTAAAAACATTATGACCACTCACAGCTGAAATGAATAACATTGATAATCTCCTAAAAAGGACACATGTCAAGGTCTGGGTAGATTAGATGGTAAGTGAAGAATCAGTTCTTGTAGTCAACGTGTTCAGTGCAGGAGAAATGGGCAAGAGTAAAGACCTGAGCGACTTTGACAAGGGCCAAATTGTTGTGGCCAGAAAACTAGGTCAGAGCATCTCTGAAATGGCAAGGCTTGTGGGGTGCTCCCGGTCAGCAGTGGTGAGTACCTACCGACAGTAGTCCGAGGAGGGACAAACTACAACTGGCGACAGGGTGTTGAGCGCCCAAGGCTTATCAATGCGTGAAGGATATCCCTTTTGGTCCGAACCGACAGAAGATGTACTGTGGCACAAGTCACAGAAAATTTTAATGATGGTTACGGGAGGAATGTGTCACAACACATAGTGCATCACAACCTGCTGCGTATGGGGCTGCGTAGCCGCAGACCGTTCAAAGTGCCCATGATGACCCCTGTCCACCATTGAAAGCGCCTACAATGGGCATGCGAGCGTCGGAACTGGACCTTGGAGCAGTGGAAGAAGGTCACCTGGTCCGATGAGTCCTGTTTTCTTTCACATCATGTGGACGGCCGTGTACGTGTGCGCTGTTTACCTGGGGAAGTAATGGCACCAGGTTGCACTGTGGGAAGACGACAAGCAGGCGGAGGGAGTGTGATGCTCTGTGCAATGTTTTGCTGGGAAACCCTGGGTCCGGCCATTCATGTGGACATCAATTTGACATGTGCCACCTGCCTAAACATCGTTGCAGACCAGGTACACCCCTTCATGGCAATGGTATTCCCTGATGGCAGTGGCCTCTTACAGCAGGATAATGTGCCCTGCAACACTGCACACATTGTCCAGGAATGGTTTGAGGAACATAATGAAGAGTTCAAGGTGTTGCCCTGGCCTCCTGTGACAAGGAGGAGACGTGGCTGGGCCGTGAGGATGCACGCCCGGCGCTGAGTTGCCTAATCAGCGGGAGGGAGATAAGGGAAGAGCCAAAGATGCCAGAGAGAGAGAGAGGTGTTATGCTGGAAAGCAGTTTTATGTTGTTTTATGTTCATTTGTTTATTAAAAGTTTACGTTGACTGCTCAGCCGGTTCCTGCCTCCTCCTTGCCCATTGTGTGAATTCGTTACATTGGTGTCGAAACCCGGGAAAGTAGGAAGGGCATGCTGTCCGGGAGAACTCGCCACTGCCATCCACCAATAGACAGAGGAGCCGCTACCGTCTGCCCGGAGAAGGAGGAGCCATCCGCCAGAAGATGGAGGAGTCGCTGCCATCTGCCAGGAGCCAGAGGATCCATTGCCGTCTGCCAGGAAGCGGAGGAGCAGTTGCCGTCTGCCAAGAGATGGAAGACCCGCTGCCGTCTGCTGGGAGGCGGAGGAACCACTGCCGTCCCCAGAGGATGGAGGAGCGGCTGAGGACCGGATGGGCAGTGTGCCCGTGGGAGCTGAAGAAGAGCATTTTTTCCTCTCTCTCTCTCTCTGTCTCTACCGCTAGCTCTTTCTCTCTCCCCCTCCCTCCCCTCATCTCTCTCAGATTCACAGGAGGTGGTGAGGACCATCGGGTGGCAGAATGGCCAGAAGGGCAGCGTCTCAACTCCAGAGATGGGGGGATGGGGTAAGCCAGTCCGTATGGTGCCCCGGCCTGAATCGGGTGGTGTAGGAGTGTGACGAGGAGGAGGGCGTGACCAGGCTGTGAGGATGCATGCCTGGCACTGAGTTGCCTAATCAGCGGGAGGGAGATAAGGGAAGAGGCGGAGATGCCAGAGAGAGAGAGAGAGAGAGAGAGAGAGAGAGAGAGAGAGAGAGTGTGTGTTTTGTGTTATGCTGGAAAGCAATTTTATGTTGTGTTTTGTTCATTTGTTTATTAAAAGTTTTCATTGACTGCTCAGCCAATTCCCATCTCCTCCTTGCCCATTGTGTGAATCCGTTACACCTCCAAATTCCCCAGATTTTATTCTGATTGAGCATCTGTGGGATGTACTGGAGCAACAAGTCTGATCCACGGTTCGCAACTTACAGGACTTGAAGGATCTGCATCTGATCAGGGGTCTTGTACAGTCCATTCCTCAGCGTGTCAATGTTGTTTTGGCTGCACGCAGAGGACCAACAGCATATTAGGCAGGTGGTCATAATGTTTTGGCTCATCAGTGTTCATGTTTTACATTGATTTATTAACCTTTTAAAGATTGTTTCTCTCCAACACACATCATGTAGCTCAGAACTGAGGAGTGTAAACAAGGAGAGAGGAAAGACAAGGAGGAAGTGCATGAGAAAATGGAGATGGAAGAGTCCGACCTGAAGAAAAACAGGGGCAAGGTAAAGGAGAGAACAGAGGAGCAGGTGGAGCAGGTGGAGGAGAGGAAGGAGGAAAAGCCAGAGGTGGAGGAGCTACTGGATTTGGACAGGACACCCAGCGGCAGGGTGCGACGGCGCTCTGCTCAGGTGGCTGTGTTCCACCTGCAGGAGATTGCAGAAGACGAGCTGGCAAAAGACTGGGGCAACAAACGTCGCATCAAAGATGACCTCGTGCCAGACATCAAAAGGGTACACACACACACACAGCCTGCTTTCATGATTCCTGTGTAAACATTGCCGTATTGGTGCTGACTAAGGCAAGCATCACTATTTTTATTGCTCATATGTTGAGTTAAGGATTTGTTTTAAACCCCTAACCTAAGCACTAAAGATATATTTCATCCAAAAATGAAAGTTCAGTCATTATTTCTTGTTTATTTTTGTTCTGTTAGCTCAACTACACACGACCAGGGCTCCCCAGCTTCAACCCCGAAACTGTGGAGAGCTGGAAGAGCGAGGTGAAGGAGAAAGGATTCATCTGCTGCCCCAACTGTGTAAGAAAACTCTCTTGTTTTTCAGACTTAACATTCTTCAACAGCTACTGGTGTGATGACAATTTCTAACCCCAGTATAAAAACATGTGAATGATTATAAGTCATAAGATTTATATATAAATTGTTTTAGCTGCTGAAGAAGATGGAAAACCCTTGTTTGCTATGATTTTGCTCAGAATGAGTTTTCCTTTATTTCATAACAGAATTGTGAAGCTGTGTACTCAAGTGTATCTGGACTCAAAGCCCACTTGGCAAACTGCAACAAGGTAAAACAAGGCCTCTGCATTCTTTGCCATAGTTGTGTCATGCTTGAAATACCGTCACTCTTACAGCTGTAATTGTTCTCCGTTCAGGGAGGGGGCGGTGTGGGGAAGTACACCTGTTTGCTCTGTCAGAAGGAGTTTAGCTCTGAGAGTGGTGTAAAGTACCATATCAGCAAGACACATTCTCAGGTAATTCAAACTGTCTTACAAACACCCTGGGCATGTTCAACAAAGTAAGCTTAGCACTTACCCTTCATTATATCCTAGAATAAATATATGACATCTGTTCATCAAACCTGTTCACACCAAGTCCGGTGCGAATAACCAGCATGAATGTTCGCAAACTATTTTTGCAACAAAATCTTTTCGTCTGTCTCTGAAGAAGTTCTACCCATATCCATGAATGTAAGCGAAAAGCACTCTGGTCATTCATGTACTTAATTATGCTGGCTTGACAAAGCCAACATACTGTTACACCTTGTCCTAACCAGACGCAGTACAATAATATTGCAGCGACAAGCAATCTGTCTGTCCACACTAGACGCGCGCACACGTGTGTGTGTGTGTGTGTGTGTGTGTGTGTGTGTGTCAGACCTCTGACTAAAGAGAGGGAGACCTCAAGCACAACATTCGGTAGGCGTGTGACACCCTCCACCAAAATCAAGTTGTTCTGATCTGGCTAGTGAGAAACCGGCTTTAATATACTGTTATGAGAAGAATTTTAGACCCATTCATTGACTGGGCTACCTGGCGGGACGTCATAAAAGAAACCTTTTCAATAATAGAATGCCCTGTCACTCGTCGCTTGTCATGGCTTGTTAGCACAAAAACTCTGATTAACTTGGAAAAGATACTATTTATCGCATGTTGCAGCATCGCAATGCATCTGGTTAGGACACGGTGTTATTCTACAGACATGGTTGAGGGTTGTTTTTCAAAATTGCTAAACAAAAAAACTAATTTCTCACTGTAACTCCTCCTAGAGCTTTCAAGCTAAATCCACCAAAATTGGCACAGACATTTAGGCTGTTCTGACTCGGGTTGCTATGAATTTTCTAACTGATCAGATTTGCGGTTTTCGCACAGGGGGTGATAAAAATATAAATAAAAAAAATCCCATAGACTAACTTGAACAGAATGCTCAAATGGGCCAAGACTATTCAAACTCCAACTGTCCAAAAATTCAAAAGTTCAAATGTAAACAAGGCATTTAATCTGCTTTAATTGTCTCTCTCATTCTTGTTATCTATCTATCTATCTATCTATCTATCTATCTATCTATCACCTTGAAATGAATTTTTTTTATTTTATTTTTTTTATTTTTACATTAGTGTTAAACTTTCAGATAAGGCTTTGTCAAGCCAACATCAAGTTTTATCTTGACAAACTTTAACTATCTAGTACTCATCTGAGACCAACAGCATCAACAGCTTGGAATCTATATGGAATTCTGGCTTCAGAAACATGACCCAAAAGATTTTATCTTATTAGTCAGTGAGTTTTTTTTTTTTTTATCCAAATAGACAAACAAGAAATGACCTAAGATTCCCAGAGGACCTAGAGGAGCTTTCAGAGACCAATTTCAATGATTTGATAGAGTGATTGGACTTTGCATGACACCATTCGTACTTTCAGGATCTTCACATTTAACTTCTTAACATGCTGTATCACAATCTGCAAGAAGGATGTGTTAACCCACACAAACACAGGTTAGCCAACTCCACTAAGCTGGCGTGATGACTATGAAAATTTTTTAAAAATGTTCATATAATAAATCACACTAAATGAATGCGTTAAATCGGCAGCCCTAATTTTAAAACATTTTAGCAACTTAAATAATTGAAAAAAATAATATGCCACTGACCAGCCCTATTTAAAATCAATGCTTTTTGTCTTAGTATCAGTTTCAGTAAATGATAACACTGGTACTTTCAACAACAAAAATTATGTATGTAAAGAATATGCAAAAATCAATGTAGAGCAATATTTTGGATAGGGATGCACCATTTCCTTTTCTAATCTTGAAATGTTTAAATTTTGGACTTGGTATGAATAGACCTTAAAGGGGCTTCCACATGACTTGCGTCACCGTTGCCTAATAAACTGAACTCTGTGAACAGAATTCTATGTTAGCGTTCCTCTGGCTGATGGGTTGCATTTCTGTGTAGCAACATAATGCGCCGCTCATAGTTCAATTTCAACTTTGACCCCCGTTGACGCTGATCTTTTGAAGTGTCAAACAATGATTACCGGGTCTTTTCACTGACAGGTCTGATTTGACAACAAAGTGATTTTGACATACGTTTTTACCTTACTCATGTCTTTTAGAGTAGAAAGCAACAAGAAATATTTTAAAAAATGTCAAAATTTATACAGAGGTATTGAATAATTTGTTTTTATTAAGTATTTTCATTATTGTTTCCGAGCATCCAGAGATCTCATTCCTTGAACTAATTTAAATTCACCAAAAATATCCTAAGACCTTAACGTAAACAAGTTCTCATATTATT
The DNA here is from genome assembly GCF_019703515.2 of Myxocyprinus asiaticus. Classification (NCBI taxonomy): domain Eukaryota; kingdom Metazoa; phylum Chordata; class Actinopteri; order Cypriniformes; family Catostomidae; genus Myxocyprinus; species Myxocyprinus asiaticus. The sequence continues at coordinate 34,200,415 of NC_059372.1, forward strand.
TTCTGCAATCAAAGCAAATTCCTGGACTTTTATCTCTTTCAAGTCCAAATACATGTTTTCAGTGTTTACTGTTCACACCTCCTGCTTTCTTGCCAGACAAGCTTGTAAAATCGCCTTTCCGTGACGCTATCTGCCATGCTTTTAATGTGGAGGTCAAAACGGCACGTGAAAGCCCCTCTAGACTCACTACATCTTGCTTGCTTACTTCCAACTTGATTTTGCCTTACTTGTACAGAACTGGTTTCGGGCATCTGACCACGAGGTGCCAAACAACAAGAGGAAAGAACCAGAGAGCAATGGCTTACAGAAGGACATGAAAAATGGAGTGCCTGGGAAGAAGAGAGGTCGAAAGCCCAAAGAGCGCCCCCTGGTCTCCATCCCATCCTTCACCCCAGCTCCAGTTCCACCCCAGACCGTAACTCCAGCCTCAGAAACCCAAACACCTGCCCCCACCCCTATTGCCAACACCCCAACTACACCCTCTGCCCCAGTGAACAGTGAGAGTCCAGCCCGGCCTAGAGACACACATCCCCCTATAAAGAAGCGGGGTAAACCTAAGAAACCGCCAACCACTGAGTAACACGGCTTTTACTATGTCAGCACCAAGACGGAATGCTTTCCGAAGTACACCAGTAAACGAATGAAACTTAAAAAGATTAACGCAAGAACGAGGGAATGACAAACAGCAGAAAACACCGATGATTTGCTCTTGTATTGATTTCACACTGATCTTTGTGTTTTTTAAGCTGAGTATATACATTATGTGTGTGCTTGTGTATACTGATATACCTGTACATTACTCCTGTTTTTTTTTTCTTTCCATTTTTAGAGTTGATTTTAATAAGCTGTTCTCTCAAAAAGGGTCAATAACAGTTAAACCACCAGTTGATATAAATGGTATGTGTATATATATATATATATATATATATATATATATATATATATATATATATATATATATATATATACACACACACATAGGCCTTTATGGAAGCTTTTTTTAGAGCAGAAGTTGCAAACATTTCTATGTAATGTTTAGGTGGCTCTGTCAAAATGTCCGGTGGTTTCATTATTATTATTATAATTTTTATTTTATTTTGTTTTTTAAGAAAATCAAATTCATTCAGTTAGCATGGTGAGCTAATTTACTGCTAATGTTTTATCATGGATATACTCTGCTGTGTATATATAATATCTATATATGAATATATTCAAAGCAATTCATTTTCGTCCATCGTTTTCAAACGAGATGGGTAAAAAAAAAAGTTGGTCTTCTTTAGTGGTCATCATTTAATTTGCTTTTCCTCAGATGTATTTGTGTTTGTTTTATAATCGACAGCTGAACGAAAGGTTGGAATTAGGTTGACGGCTGTTGTAACACTGTGCTACTGTGCAATAGTGTTGCTTTCCTGGTTTCTCGTCTTGTCTCTTGCTCAGAGTTGTATGGGGTCTACCGGGCCCGTAGCCTTGTGTAACACTTTTTCCCACATCCCTTTGGGCTGTTTGCAGTAGTTGTAGTTTGCCTCAGTTGGTCAGAGGTCATTGTTAAAACCTTAAACTGCTTGGAAATTTGGTAGTGCTATGTGCTTTCATTTTGTCTGTTTTTTTGTACAGTGGGAAAAAATGGATTGTGGTGCTTAACAAAGAAGGAATATACAGTGCAGACATTTAGAGTCTGTTGTGTGTTGGCAGGAAATGGAACTCCAAAGCACAGGAATGCCATTTGTCATCTGTGATGTCATCAGTGCTAGCTTAAGCTAAATTTAGTACTGCACTATAGGAAGATTTAAACTGGCTCAGAAATGAAAACTTCATGAATAGAGAATCCTCTGAAATTAATTTGGGCAAATATCATGAAACCTGTCAAGAACATGCCCGGGTCATATTTTATCCCAAAAATAAAAAAAATAAAATAAAAAAAAGCAGAAGACATTTTATTTTGTATTATATATATATATATACAGGTGCATCTCAATAAATTAGAATGTTGTGGAAAAGTTCATTTATTTCAGTAATTCAACTAAAATTGTGAAACTCGTGTATTAAATAAATTCAGTGCACACAGACTGAAGTAGTTTAAGTCTTTGGTTCTTTTAATTGTGATGATTTTGGCTCATATTTAACAAAAACCCACCAATTCACTATCTCAAAAAATTAGAATACATCATAAGACCAATTAAAAAAAACATTTTTAGTGAATTGTTGGCCTTCTGGAAAGTATGTTCATTTACTGTATATGTACTCAATACATGCTAGGGGCTCCTTTTGCTTTAATTACTGTCTCAATTTGGCGTGGCATGGAGGTGATCAGTTTGTAGCACTGCTGAGGTGGTATGGAAGCCCAGGTTTCTTTGACAGTGGCCTTCAGCTCATCTGCATTTTTTGGTCTCTTGTTTCTCATTTTCCTCTTGACAATACCCCATAGATTCTCTATGGGGTTCAGGTCTGGTGAGTTTGCTGGCCAGTCAAGCACACCAACACCATGGTCATTTAACCAACTTTTGGTGCTTTTGGCAGTGTGGGCAGGTGCCAAATCCTGCTGGAAAATGAAATCAGCATCTTTAAAAAGCTGGTCAGCAGAAGGAAGCATGAAGTGCTCCAAAATTTCTTGGTAAACGGGTGCAGTGACTTTGGTTTTCAAAAAACACAATGTACCAACACCAGCAGATGACATTGCACCCCAAATCATCATAGACTGTGGAAACTTAACACTGGACTTCAAGCAACTTGGGCTATGAGCTTCTCCACCCTTCCTCCAGACTCTAGGACCTTGGTTTCCAAATGAAATACAAAACTTGCTCTCATCTGAAAAGAGGACTTTGGACCACTGGGCAACAGTCCAGTTCTTCTTCTCCTTAGCCCAGGTAAGACGCCTCTGACATTGTCTGTGGTTCAGGAGTGGCTTAACAAGAGGAATACGACAACTGTAGCCAAATTCCTTGACACGTCTGTGTGTGGTGGCTCTTGATGCCTTGACCCCAGCCTCAGTCTATTCCTTGTGAAGTTCACCCAGATTCTTGAAGCGATTTTGCTTGACCATCCTCATAAGGCTGCGGTTCTCTCGGTTGGTTGTGCATCTTTTTCTTCCACACTTTTTCCTTCCACTCAACTTTCTGTTAACATGCTTGGATACAGCACTCTGTGAACAGCCAGCTTCTTTGGCAATGAATGTTTGTGGCTTACCCTCCTTGTGAAGGGTGTCAATGATTGTCTTCTGGACAACTGTCAGATCAGCAGTCTTCCCCATGATTGTGTAGCCTAGTGAACCAAACTGAGAGACCATTTTGAAGGCTCAGGAAACCTTTGCAGGTGTTTTGAGTTGATTAACTGATTGGCATGTCACCATATTCTAATTTTTTGAGATAGTGAATTGGTGGGTTTTTGTTAAATGTGAGCCAAAATCATCACAATTAAAAGAACCAAAGACTTAAACTACTTCAGTCTGTGTGCACTGAATTTATTTAATACACGAGTTTCACAATTTGAGTTGAATTAATGAAATAAGTGAACTTTTCCACGACATTATAATTTATTGAGATGCACCTGTATATATAATACTTTTTTTTACATTATGACATTATTTTCATTACAATTGAACACACTTTACCCCCCAATTCTATAAAACTCAAATTCTTATTATTTTAATGCAAAAAATATATATTATTTAGAATTATAAGTATTGTATTTTTTTATATTGCCTTTAATTAAAAAAAAAACATTGTTTTACAGTATTTTATTGTAATCATATTTATTGTTTAAAAAAATACTGTATTAAATTAATTATACTCTAATGATAATCTCCATTGAGAATAATGACAATTCTCAAAAACTCTACATTCATTATGGTAATGAGAATATGGTAAAAAATGTGCTTAATTGCTATGAAAATAATGGCTTTATATCTATCTATCTATCTATCTATCTATCTATCTATATATATATATATATATATATATATATATATATATCATACATACATACATACTTTTATTCACCAAAGTGGCATTCAACTGATCACAGTGTATAGTCAGGACATTAATAACATGAACTATTACTATTACATTTTGAAAAAAAAATTAAACTACTTCAAAGAGTTCTCATCAAAAAATCCTCCACATGCAGCAATGACAGCACTGCAGATCCTTGGCATTCTAGCTGTCAGTTTGTCTAGATACTCAGGTGACATTTCACCCCACACTTCCTGCAGCACTTGGGCATTTCTCACGCACCTTACAGTCTAACTGATCCCACAAAAGCTCAATGGGGTTCAGATCCATAACACTCTTTTCCAATTATCTGTTGTCCAATGTCTGTGTTTCTTTGCCCACTCTAACCTTTTCTTTTTGTTTTTCTGTTTCAAAAGTGGCTTTTTCTTTGCAATTCTTCTCATAAGGCCTGCACCCCTGAGTCTTCTCTTTACTGTTGTACATGAAACTGGTGTTGAGCGGGTAGAATTCAATGAAGCTGTCAGCTGAGGACATGTGAGGTGTCTATTTCTCAAACTAGAGACTCTGATATACTTATCCTCTTGTTTAGTTGTACATCTGGCCTTCCACATCTCTTTCTGTCCTTGTTAGAGCCAGTTGTTCTTTGTCTTTGAAGACTGTAGTGTACACCTTTGTATGAAATCTTCAGTTTTTTGGCAATTTCAAGCATTGTATAGCCTTCATTCCTCAAAACAATGATTGACTCTTAAAACATGCCAGTCTACTGCATACTGTGGCAACTCAAAAACAAAGATAAAAGACAATGTTAAGCTTCATCTAACGAACCAAATAGCTTTCAACTGTGTTTGATATAATGGCAAGTGATTTTCTAGTACCAAATTAGCAATTTAGCATGATTACTCAAGGATAAGGTGTTGGAGTGATGGCTGCTAGAAATGGGGCCTGTCTAGATTTGATCAAAAGTGACTTTTTTCAAATAGTGATGGTGCTGTTTTTTACATCAGTAATGTCCTGACTATGCTTTGTGATCAGCTGAATGCCACTTTGGTGAATTAAAGTACCAATTTCTTTCTGAAACAGCAAAATCTGTACATTATTACACATTTTAGGCCGCCAGTGTGTGTGTGTGTGTGTGTGTGTGTGTGTGTGTGTGTGTGTGTACATTTACAGCATATATTGTTTTGTTGTTTGACATTAATAATACTCTAATGAGAATCACCATTGAGAATAATGTAAATTCTCAAAACTAAACAATAAAAAACTGGCTTAAAGGGATAGTTCACCCAAAAATGAGAATTCTCTCATTATTTACTCACCCCCATGCCACCCCAGATGTGTATGAATTTCTTTCTTCAGCAGAATACAAATATTTTTAGAAAAATATTCCAGCTCTGTTGGTCCATACAATACAAGTGAATGGCGACCAGAACTTTGAAGCTCCAAAAGCACATAAATGCAGCATAAAAGTAATACATAAGACTCCAGTGGTTAAATCCATGTCTTCAGAAGCAGTATGATAGGTGTGGGTGAGAAACAGTTTAAATTTTAAGTCCTTTTTTTACTCTAAATCTCCACTTTCACATTCAGATGTGAAACTAAACAGGCACCAAATGTGGCTTATGAAAGTGGAGATTTAGAGTAAAATAAACTTGATCTGTTTCTCACCCATATCTATCTTATCACTTTTGAAGATATGGATTTAACCACTGGAGTCGTTGTGCAAAATATCTTTTTCCCTTTTGATTTTGGGGTAAAAATGTGATTTGGACATGTTTTCGTGAGATTCATATGTGTATTTAACATTTGATGGGTCGAGCTGCTCCTTGGAGTACAAGCAATGCGTCTCGAATGCACTTGAAGATCTCCGTGACTGTATGCAATAGTGAGAGTGTTTTGCAAGGGTGGACAAGCATGTAATGTAAAGCATCGAAGAGCACAATTAGAATAGTCACTGCAGACTTTAACTGAATGTTTCCTTGCCTTGTGGTTATGAATCAGAGCGTAAGGGAACAAAATGAATATATGAACTGATTCCCAACCTTCTGATTAAGGCCTATTTGAGAACAATGCTTGTCTTGCACTTTAACCCCTCCTCCCCCTTCCCTCCTTATCTTGCACTTTGCAGGCACCGTTAGGCACCATTCTCCCAACTTTTAATGAGTGGCTCTGTGTTGTCGGAGCCCTTTTGAGCAGATCTGAGATCAGTTTCCCTTATATAAATCCATCACTTGAGAACTGATCACAGCTTAGCATGAACTGAGCCTGCCCAATGCCTGCCATGTGATCCAAACCCAGGGCTTTTAAAACAGTGATATGTGCAAGAGTTCAACCTCCATTCCCCAATTTAGAAAGCAAATCTATGTCAAATATGAAATGAAAAATTATGTTTAAAGCCATACTGGAAGCATTGTATCTTTTTATTATTCCTCAGTTTGAATAAAAGATTATAGATTAAAAGAATATATCATTTGCAATAGAAATTAATTATCTATTCTAAGAACCCTATTTGTTCTAACTGAGGTACTTGAAATTATGAAACAATTGCCATAAAATTATTAAAATACAGGTCACAAATGGACAAAAAGCATAAATTATTAAAAGTATATTTATCTATTGAGAAAAAAAAAGAAGCTCAAATTTGCATATATACATTTAATTTATTTTATTCTAATATTTGTAAAAGTGATCTTAATCTAATATTTGCTTAAAGGGGTCATGACATGAGGAATCAAACTTTCCTTGATCTTTTAACATATAAGAGTTCATTGTACTATAAAAATATACTGTAAGTTTCAGAACTCAAAACCTCCTCCTCACTGCAAAAAGACCAAGATGCAAAAATGACTCATTCTCTACTTCCTCCACATTGTGATGTCACACTGGTAGACATTTGCATCTGACCGCCTCCACAACAGCACATCAACTTTACCTTTAATCACTTCCGTAGCCCGCCTAGTAGTGTTGAGCAGTGAGATGGCAATGAGAGAGCAGGTCAATAAAGAGCAGAGAGCCAATCATAACAGTGGGCATTGACTGTCAAGTCTTAAAGGAGAAGCAGCTCCAAAACCAAGCGTTTCTGACAGAGGGTCAGAATGAGGGTGGAAAATTATCTTGTTTTATAATATATGACTGTTTTGGGGCAAAAAACTTTACTAATATTATAAGAGGACCTTAAGGAACATTTTTAAAATAATCAAAAATGCATGTCATGACCCCTTTAAGAAAACTAGGGTTGGTGTGTTGGTTTTAGGCAAAAGGTGCTAGTAGCCAGTCTACCTTAAGGATTGTTGCGCATGAAGTTGTGAACCAGTTAGTCCACCTTGCCATTGAGTCCCACATTTCTGACATGAAATGTCGTAGCATATGTCATTTTAACTGTCCTTCACCGTAAACGAAGTGTCATGCATTAAATGGCAAATAAAAGTTCTTCTGCGACTTCAAGACCCCATTGCAGTGTAAAAATGGTTGACTTTTACTTGGTCTGTTAAAAGGTTATGGCTTTCAAGAAGACAAGGCAACATAGTTTAGAGCTCAGTCTTGCTCCATAAACTTTTTGTACATGTTGTTTGCTAAGTGACAGTTCTTACACTGTGCAGGTGTAACATTTCTGTCTTAGATAGATGAGCCATGCTTTTGGAGTTTCACCCAGTGGAAGTTTAGTTATTACACGATAATTGCTCAATTTGCCATCTCATATGAACTGACACTAAAGTGGTGCGTAGTTTCTGCTAGGAATATTGTGCGTGGCTTCAATTACCCGTCTTCCTAGATTACGTGGTGTACACATATGCAGACGTTTTACGATCATGACACTGCAACCGATTTATTTTGAAATGACAGCAATATCTTGCAGTCGAAAGTGCTGCTGCAACTTTAAATATGATTTCCAAAGCTTGGTGCGAACTGTATTCACTTTCTTTTGCTTGTTTGCTTCTTTCTTTGTGACATAGTTGCTTTAAACAATTTGAATAAGAACCTGCGCTTTTCTATACAGGTAAAAGTACATGTTGAAAATGTCCTTTTGTCAAACACTATACACAGTTTGTGTGAGTGTGTGTGCGTGTGTGTGTGTGTGTGTGCGTGGGCGTGAGTGTGAATGTAGGTGTGTATTTCTGTATTTAGTGCACTTGTAATCCCATGAAATAGGCTTGAATATGGAGTGTCGGTAGAGATTTTGGTGAATTTGATTGTGTGCTGTGGATTTTTGTACTTAGGGGTATGTAGAAAGTGGAACCAGTTTTTTAAAAGAAATCATTGTTTTCATTACTTCAACTTTTATGTGAAATGAGGATTTGACCCATCAGTTTCCTGAGTCCGAGCAGGGCCGTCCTGTCCTAGGCCCTGGGACAAAGGGACCCACCAATGTTCCTCTATGGAATAGCCTACTCATTGGGTTCGGGAAAAGCCCCCAACTTATAAAAAAATTGTCCCGGGGCTTGTGAATTTAAGCGACGACCCTGCTCTTAGGTACAAAAGGGTATAGTCCACAAAAGAGGACATTTTATTCAGATGCTCTGAAAATTGTTAAATCTATTAATACTTACCAAATAATGACAGTAATTGGCAGAATTATCTTTTATTTCTTTCAGATTTTTATCAAGGTTGGCAAGAGTTCTGAATCTAAACTATTATTCTCTCTCTTTTTCCCCTGGTGTATTAACTGTGCATTAATACCCCTCAAATAATTAATAAAATGTTGACAAAGATTTGACCAGCTGAGTTGCTGTCTTATATTTATATTTGGATGAATCTTGCAAAGAATGAGTTATATTTCATCCCAAAATCAAAAGAAAGATAATAAAATAAATAAGAAATTATATTATATTTTTATTAAATTTTATAATAATATATTAAATTATATTTATGTAAAGAAAATTACTATTGTTCTGTTACAAAAAAAATTCAGGATCCTAAAATATGCTATATATGCTGTAATATATATTACATGAAAAATTTTGTCATTTTTTAGGACCATTACGATTTTTACTTTATTTTCATGGCAATTAAGCAAATTTTCAGCCAATTTTATTAAAATTTAATTAAAAAATATGATATATTATTTAATTTATAAAGTAGATTTGCAAAGTATATGTGTGTATATATATATATATATATATATATATATATATAATTTTTCCTTTACATTTTTAGGTGAAATACTGTATGACCCAGACATTCAACCAATTTAGCTTTGAAAAGAACATACATAGTCTGTAAAGTAATTCATTAAACTGCAAGTTCTCTATTGCATTTATGACTGGGCACTCAAGACCCATAAAAGGCATTTCTAGGTTTAAAAAAATAAAATAAAAAACATTCTGGGATATGTAGTTCTCCTGTGCTGAAGACATCTGTAATCCTTTATCATAAAACTACATATCCCAGCATACACTATTAGCGTCCGCCGTCACAACAGCTGATTGTCAAATAGGAAGCTAATATGTCTGCCGTGTGCGCAGACGGAAGGGTCTCAGCGATGGAGTGCGGAGATAAAGCAACTATGCGGTCAACAAGGTATGTTTTAAGTACTTTAATGCCTAAATTCGAGGTGTTTAAGTGTCTTATTCTCTTTATATGTGTGTGTATATAGTTTAACCTGTCGCGTGCTGTGAGTCAGTGCTGAAAAACACAAACACGTGTTGATCAAATACATTTAACCTCTTATCTTTGTAAGCGTGTAGTGTAATAACAGAAACATTGCGAACTTAAGAAATAAAGGCACTTGAACAGGGTTATGACATTTGATAAAATGTGACCCCGTTGATTCAGTTCTTCGGTGATTTATGGGTCTGTTAGCTTTGTCTTTGTGTGTTGTGTGTGTGTGTGTGTGTGTATGTATGTATGTGTGTGTGTGCGCGCGCGTAGGTGTTTATATGCACTCATTTTCTATTTTTAACATCTGTTATGGCAATATACTGTACGTGTATGTCTGCGCAGTTCTGCTCAGTGTTACTGTATGACAATGAAAGCACAGGGCGTGATCCTCTCTCAGTGTGTTTATGACTCATAAGCTGCATTTATAGCGGCGCCGTTATTTATGTGGACCGTTTTTTCAGCTACACCTCATATGTAATGTATTATAATTATGTAATTAAACTGTTTGACGTATTGTAGAACATTTTTAATGACACCTGTAGTCAGGTAGGCTTCATTACACATGTTTTGTATTTGCAGAATTGTGTTTTGAACTAACACACAAAATAAACAATTTAAAAGGGCAGACTCATTTGGAAAGTTTAGCTTATGATATTAATCGAATTTATTTTCCCCTCATGTTTTCTTTGAACCTTACTTTCTCTATGCAGCGTCACAGATGACCGCTTGAGGGCGCAGTCATATAACTGTGTAAAACGAACTACAGTATGAACAGGTGTCACATTACAGGTGAACAGGGATGATATTTTAGGGTACAAACACCCAGCTGCTGTTGGGAATATTCTCTGTATGTGTCAGCTGACATGTCATACAGTACACGTATTACAGCCTGCCTGAGGGGCTTAAAGGGATAGTTCAGCCAAAAATGAAAATTCTCTCATCTTTTACTCACCCTCATGCCCTCCCTAGATGTGTTTGACTTTCTGTCCTCTGCAGAACACAAAGATTTTTTGAATAAAATATCAGCTCTGTAGGTCCATACAATGCAAGTGAATGAGTACCAAATTTTGACGCTCCAAAAAGCACATAAAGGCAGCATCAAATAATCCATAAATTTCCAGTGTTTTAATGCATGTCTTTAGAAGCAATATGATAAGTGTGGGTGAGAAAGAGATTAATATTTCAGTCCTTTTTTTTTTTTTTTACTATAAATCTCCACTTTCACATTCTGAAAGTGAAAGAAAAAGTGTAGATTATAGTAAAAAAGGATTTGAAATATTGACCTGATTTTCTCCCAAAGTGATTGCAGAGCTTCAGAAGACATGGATTAAACCACTGGAGTCATATGGATTAGTTTTATGCTGCCTTTGTGTTTTTTGGAACTTTAAAGTTTTGGTCACCATTAATTTGCATTGTATGGACCTACAGAGCTTAAATATTCTTCTGCAGAAGAAAGTCATACACATTTGGGATGGCATGAGGGTGAGTAAATGATGAAAGAATTTTCACTTTTGGATAAACTATTCTTTAAGTGCTATGCCGATGGACACAATGGTGATAGCGCAAGGATTTGAACATACAGTCTTTAGTTCACAAGCCCAGATCTTTCACTAAACTTCAGTGTTGTGGAAAAGTATTTGCCCCCATCCTGATTTCCTCTGTTTTTGTGTATATCTTATACTAAATTGTTTCAAAAATTCAAACTAAATCTAACATAAAACAAAGGCAATCTGAGTAAACACAAATACAGTTTTTAAATTATAATGTTATTTATTGAAGCAAAAAAGTTATCCAATTCTAACTGGGCCTATGTGAAAAAGGATTTAGTTACTAAATCCCCAAATTTATAAAACTGCTTTCATAATGGGATTCAGCTGGAATAGACACACCCAAGCCTGATTACTGCCAACCCTGTTCAATCAAATAAACAAATAAATATAACTTTTTCAGCAGCATGAAGCTGGCTAAAATGTCTCACCCAGTAGCACACTATGCCAAGGTCGAAAGAATTCCTGAAATTATGAGGAAAAAGGTGATTGAAATAAATCAGTCGAGGAAGGGTTACAAAGCTATTTCAAAGGCTCTGGGATTCCAAAGAACCAGAGTGAGAGCCATTATCTCCAAATGGAGAAAGCTTGGCACAGTAGTGAACCTTCCCAGAAGTGAACAACCTTCCAAAATTCCTCCAAGAGCACAGTAACAACTCATCCAGGAAGTCACAAAAAAGCCAAGGATAACATCCAAGGAACTGCAGGCCTCTCTCACATCAGTAAAGGACACTGTTCATGACTACACTATCAGACAAAGACACTGGCCAAAAATGCCATCCATGGAAGAGTGGCGAGGCGAAAACAACTGCTGACCCAGAAGAACATTAAGGCTCATCTGAATTTTGCCAAAACACACCATGATGATCCTCAAACCTTTTGGGAGAATGTTCTGTGGACTGATGAGTCAAAAGTGGAACAGTTTGGAAGACAGGGGTCCCGTTACATCTGGTGTAAATCAAACACAGAATTCCACAAAAAAGAACATCATACCTACGGTCAAGCATGGTGGTGGTAGTGTGATGGTGTGGGGATGCTTTGCTGCTTCAGGGCCAGGGAGACTTGCAGTAATTGAGGGGAAACTTGAATTCTGCTCTTTACCAGAAAATCCTAAAGGAGAACGTCCGGTCGTCAGTCTGCGTGTTAAAGCTCAAGCACAACTGGATTATGCAGCAATACAATGATCCAAAGCATAGGTATAAGTCCACCTCTGAATGGCTCAGAAGAAGCAAAATTAAAGTTTTGGAGTGGCCTTGTCAAAGTCCTGACTTGAACCTGATTGAGATGCTGTGGCAGGACCTTAAATGGGCAGTTCATGCTCAAATCCTCCAGTGTGGCTGAACTGAAGCAGTTCTGCAAAGAAGAGTGGGCCAAAATTCCACCACAGTGTTGTGAAAGACTGATCTCCTGATATCGGAAGTGTTTGGTTGCAGTTGTAGAAATTTGCAAGACAAACTGCCAAAAAAATGTCTATTTACACAGAGACCGAAACGAATAAAATGAAAAACAATCTCATCCCCAGTACAGTAGGGGTATAAAAGTCTCACCCACTGTTCTACAAACATTTATTCTAGTCCATGGATCTTTAAGCATTCAGCTGTCAGTGCATGAGGTTAATATATTTAATGCAGTTAAGACAGTTATTTAGGCCTACCTAATTTGGCATAACTGTTTTATGTTCTTTCCATATTTTTGATGCTTTTTGATTAATTTAGAATCTTTTCTTTTTTTTTTAATGCCTGGATAATATCACAAGTTACAGTGATATAAATACATGTGAAATAATGTACATTAAGTAAATTAAAACAGGTACCTATTGCATAAAATGATGCATAACATTTAGAATAAAATAAAAGAATTAGCCTCATGGTCTCTTCTTTATTTAAATTATTGCATATTTGTTTTGAATTCAGGGTTTCTTGTGCATGATGAAAAAACAATATCTTTATACTTTTTTTTTATACTTGCAATAATAATAGCAGTGACAGTTAATTTGTCTACAATCGTAGTAAAGTATTGCATGTAAAGTGTCTTTTTATGCAATATTTTACTACAAGCTTAGTCCAAACAACAAGTGTAGACAAACGAGTTGCCGAACGTCAAAGCTATTTTTAATACCTGGATAATATAAATGGCACAGTAATTTACATATTAAATATTGTACACCAATACAAAACACCAGGTATATTATATAATATGAGGTATCAGCACATTACATAAATATACGTTTTTGTGTGTGAGACTAGTAAAAGAGCACAGCACCTGTGTTTGCAAGTTGATTAGCACCAACAATGCACTGGGTTGTGCAGCAGCGACAAAAAGCTCTTATCTCATTGGTCAGTTATTTTTCAGTGCAGTTCGAAGGAAAAAAAACTACTTCAGATTGTCGTGGACGATTTGTCAGGCTCTATGTGAATAGCGCCTTGGGAATCCATTGTTACTATTTAAAAGCTCGTCCAGAACAAATATTTGCACCGAAAATGAATTTGCACCATGTGAATAGGCCTTAAGTTCATTTTCAGTAAGTCTTACTATAGCTTATAAATACTCCTCTCTACCTCGGCTCGTGTTTGCTGAGCTTATTTATCTGCAAATGTAAATTGCACAAATTATAGCACTAAACTTTTTGACAAACTAAGTAATATTAACAAATTCATAAGTTCAGTTGATGTATTAGGTTGTAAAAACTTTAATTCTATTTATTGCGGGACGTAATACTGTTGAGATGGTGATGCAATGATTGTTAAAAATATTTAAGTAACTATTGGGACACTTAAAACACACGTGTAAACATATTGTGGAATATTTAGTAGTGTATGTGCATGTGATGTAGCGTTAAGCCCAGCACTGGCTGTGACACTCTTTGAGATCAGAGTTTCATCATGCTGTTTTTGCTGGTGTCCCGGGGGCATGTTGGTGATACACCCTAAAGGGCAGGTTGATAAGATGATCGCACAGCCCTTGGGGGTAATGTTGGGCATGCACAGACCTCTCTCTCTCTCACTTCACACCTGCTGTCACTTCCACCACTCCCGCCTGACCGAGCAACCTGATTTGGTTATGTTCCAAGCTTAAGAACACAATTCAAAGTCACTTTCCCTCTTTCTCTCTCACCCTTTTGCTTGCTGCTCTCTAAGTCTTTCGTTGTTTCTCTCTGTATTGAGGCAGTAACAGTCTCCATCAGTGCTCCATTGCAACATTGAGTGTCAAAGACAGGTGAGCAACCCTATAAGAGGCCAGCGGAGGGAGGCGTGTGCTCTGTGTGTGTTTCCAACCTGCTTCTATTAATACCACCCGCCAAACATAATCCACGGGATGGCGTATATCCTCTTATGTTTGTTGGCAGGGCTCATTGAAGCATTTTGGAGAGAGAGAGTTTCAGTGCTAAAGTGTTAGTCGTGAATGGTCCCAGCCCACAAACGCTAGTGTCTGGGAAAACAAAACAGACGAAAGCAGTTTCGTTTTCCTCCCTCTCTCTCTCTCTCTCTCTCTCTCTCTCTCTCACATCTCTTGCTCTGCACGGCTTGCCAGAGAGAAGGAACTCTAAGTGCCAGTATATTTGTGCATGTTATATTAGCACTGATCTCTCTTTACTCTGTTCGCCCATGATGAACACTCTCCCAGCATATTCTGGAGCCCGAATATCAGGCTGCTGGGCTCTTAGGTCGGATAGCAGGTAAGCCAGTTAATCTTTATTCATTTTATTACAGTAATCGTGGTGTCCGTGTATCTTTTTCTCTGTCCTCAGATGTCTTGGACACTTTTTAGTTGGGTCAGTCCATCTCAAGTGGTCCAATTATTGTAAAGTTGGTTGCTTTTTTTAATTTTCAATGTTTTTTTTGTTGTTTTTTGAGTCATTACCTCTATGTATTGGTGTTGCAAAACCACCGTTTTTTTTATTTTTATTTTACTTGATTTAACCACGACGGCCATCTTTGTGTCATGGCACACAACGGGTGAGAAAGTGCAATATTCTAAAAATTCCACTGACTTTTATGTTGAATATCTCTTGTGGGGGACCAGATAGGAACCTGAAATTTTCACAGAAATAAGTCCTCTATAGTAGCATTCAGTTTGAGATTCCACTGGTTACAGAGCTAGGGGTAGTAGAAATCTGGGGAAAAGCCTACTTTATTCATGCATTCTGAGAAATGAACAGATGTAATATATGCATAACAAATCATAAAAATGAACAGTATTTTACAGTAATTATGTTTATGATTGACATACAATAGCCTATGCTTGTCAGTGAGATATGAAATTTTACTACTTTTGATATTGGCAGTAGTGAAGCATGATCTATCATGGGGTTCTTCAAAAAGTTCATAAAAGCATTTTGTTTTAAGTAACCTTAATAAACTGTATGTGGACTTTAAAAATCAGCACCCAGAGTTAAAATGGTGTGTGCTGGCAGGAGCATCTGGAACTCACACTGTCTGTGTCTGCACACAACATCAGAACTTCAAGCTGATGGTTGTGTCAGCAAAGTTAAAAGTGGACTACAAGGACCTGCTGGAACTTCTAGTCTGTGACAGACAGTTATGACTGCATGCTCAATAAGTGTGACCAGTGTCCAGGTATAGAGGCCTTACTGCAGATGCTTGAAGAGTCAGACAAAGATGAAACACTTCCTGATAACATCACCTTTAAGCAGTGGGTTATGACTGACAGAGCAGATATGACCACTGTTGTTCTCCCTAGGGATGAATTCTCTGTTTCTCTGGCTAAGAAGCTCAATGCGTTAAAGAGACACCATTGGTTGAGGACATCAGTGTGGAAAACTGATGTTTTTGTAAAATTCTTCCATCCACCTGGACCAAGATCATCATTCAAAATGACTACTGAGGACAAAGTGTGAACAATGTTCCCCCAAAGCTGACACCTGCCAGACTGACTACTGTAACCGGACGCTCCAACAACATTTCAGAGAGACTGAGTGAGGAAATCTCACAGCTTCTAATAACATGTACATGTAAAATACTGTTCATTTTTATGATTTGTTATGCTTATATTACATCTGTTCATTTCTCAGAATGCATGAATAAAGTAGGCTTTTCCCCAGATTTCTACTACCACTAGCTCTGTAACCAGTGGAATCTCAGAACTCAAAAATTTCAGGTTCCTATCTGGTACCCCTCCAGAGATATTCAACCTGAACGTGAGGGGAATTTGTAAAAATTGCGCGCACACCCTCAAAAAAAAAAAAGTCTTAAACCTGAAAGGTTCTGCATGCACACTATGCTCCATAAAAAAAAATAAAGACTTGAGACTAACCCTTCCCATTATAAATGTACCCTAAAAGTGGAACTTTGAGCAATCTTGAGCATTACATTAGGACTTAAGTTCTAAGTGTAAGGAACAAGAATGTGTGAAATGTTTATATATGAACATGTACTTTGTAATGTGCTCGAGAGATCAGTTTTTGTTCCAAGGAGCTAGAACCATCCTGAGCCGAGTTATTGAGGTTTCCACAAACAGCTGTATAACCAAAATTTGTTGTGTGCCATGACACAAGTGTGGCCGTCATGGTTAAACCAAGTAAAATAAAAATAAAAAAACTGGTGGTTTGCAATACCAAAAGTAATTACCAGTAATCACTAAAAAAAAAAAAAAAAAAAAAGAAAAATACAAAAACAAATAGGAAAATTAAAAATGGTCAAGCAACCTGTATTGGACCACTTGATATGGACTGACCCAGTTGTTTAATCTGTCTGCAGACTTGCATGAGTTTGCGTGTTAAATGCAGCTGCTACTGACAGGACCTCCCCATCCTCTCCACTTGTTTTGTTTTTACAACCACGTTTGCATTAGTAATTAGCATATTTATTTAATGAAAGAAATAGTTCCCCCAAAAATGAATGTCCTGTCATCATTTGTCTTTTCACATTAGTTTCTTCACAGATTGCATGACCGATGGTCATGTAGTGTGCACTTCTGCGACTTGCCCAGGGCCTCGTTTCCCAATAACGATTGATCTTAGCGGTTAAGAGCGTTTTCTACGAGCGATTTTTACGAACGTTCGTTATTTATTTATTTTTTTTTACGTACGTTTCCCAAAACTGCACTTAACATGAACGATCGAGGACGCGCTTTAAGTGCTACTTAAAAGAGACGCTGTCCACAAACACGAAGTGCTGAAATGTGACCGTATAGTCGTCATTGTAACGTCAATAGCTTATATTTGTTGCTTAACTTTAAAAATGTTTGTAATTTACCTCGCTGGACATATTTAAAAATATTTTCTTCAATGTACAACTTAATTCACCTCATAATTGCATTTTGTTTTGCAATCGTTTTGTGCAGAACGATATATTTATTTTACACAATCACTGCTTCATTCATCAGATGTGCATTTTAATAATTCGTTTTCAAAATTTGCTCTGTGGGTCGAGGTTAAAGCTTACAGGATCAGTGAAGACAGCGGAGACCCTGTGTATGGTCCTGCTAATGACAAGCATTAATTGAATATAACAAGGTTCACCGTATTATTGCGGAGCGCAAAATAAGGAGACGCGTGGAAGCTGCACTTTTGGGACATTCACCAATCAAAGGGAGGACTGCTCTTTACTCCAAAAAGAGATAATGGTAACAGCAATGCTACACACCATGTGCGGTACTACACAACGTGTGGTGCGGGCAAGAGCGCCCTTATGTATCGGAGAGGAAGAGGAGTCGAGGAGCCAATATACTGTACGGACTATTTTCATGCACGGCATCAAGTTACTGACATTTTTCCTTCTCTCTCTGATTGTAATTTTTACAGTTCTCCGCAACAATCATCCCACCACTTTGTTGTTACCAACTAGTCCACAAATAACTTTTTTTTTTTTTTCTTATTTATCTGTTCATCCAATATTGACTAACCATTTTCTGCATTTATTTGTTATTATTATTATTATTATTATTATCATCCTTGTTTGTTAAAAATAATAATAAAATAGAACGTATGTATACTGATTAAATGGGCATAAAGTGTAGCTATAGGTATTTAAAATGTGTAGTGTAATTTCACGATTGTCCTGCAGGTGTCTGCATAAGTCTGTGTCCTTTGTTCTTAGCAGTGTACGATTACTCCAGAGCACTCGTTAATCTACGAGCATTTTCAAGTACTACTTGAGTTACGATACTTTTGGGAAATGAGCCGCAAAACTAAGATGAATTGTAAGATGGATTCTACGATCTACTTAGGCTTATGGTGCTTTTGGGAAATGAGGCCCATACTAGTTGCAGATGCTACAATGGATTTTAAACCTGCTTGAAATCTGGCTGAGTTGTCAGGTGTGCGCATTGTTTTGACAAGCGAGAGATCAACAATGAACAAAAGCCAATGAAATGTAAAGAGAAAGCAAGAGGAGAGTAATGCATTGCGAAGGAGGAGCCAAATAATAATTGGAAAATAAAACATCACCCACATCTCCCTAGCCGCTGTCTCTTATTTTCAGCAGTTTTTTTTCCCGTTCTGTGCAAATCAGTGCAATAAACTGGCACAAGCCCTTTCATGTTGTTTGTTGACATGCGAACTACGACCAGGTCTACTTGTGATTGGATCACCCAAAATGGAGACTTTGCACTTGGCCTTACGGTGCTTTCAGACTTGGTTCGATTGCTTGGACCGAACCCAAGTTAGTTTCCTTTCCCTGCCCCCGCTGGTCTCTGTTCACATCATATTATTTGGGTCCGTACCGTGCTCCAATTGAGTCATCAACATGAGTACAAGCGGCAGCTGTTAACCACTGTAACTAGGTAATAGGGCTGCAACTAATGATTAATTTGATAATCGATTAATCTAACGATTATTCGACTATTCTGTGATTATTGCAGCGATTAATCATTAGCTTTAAACCGATTATTCAGCTTGTGCCCCGACTTAAAAGGTTGTATTAAATGTGCTTACTAACAATAGAGGACAAAATCATCTTTTAAAAATACCTCTAAATGACATTCACTGAATTAAAGGGGGAAAAAAAACATTTTAAGTTTAATTCAGTAAAGAAATTCACTGCAAAAAAATCCTATTATCAAGTGTTTTTATCTTGTTTTCCATTTTAAAATTCTCGAAAAATCCTTAAAACAAGATACATTTACTTGAGAAGCAACATATAAGATATTTAGACTTGCTTTAAAAGAATGTATCTTAAATATAAGTGTATTTTGTGCATAAGTGGAATTTTTTCACTTGGTTATACTTCTGCGAGTGCAGTAAAGACAAAATGTACTTGAATTCAAGAACTATTCTCTAAAAGCAAGTCTAAATATCTTATATGCTGCTTCTCAGGTGAATGCATTTTTTTTATTTTTTTAAAGGATTGATATTTATATTGGAAAACAAGCCAAAACAAAACGTATTTTGTTGCAGTATATAATGGGGCGAAGACTACCCACTCTCACATTTCTGTTCACTTCAATCCATCTTTAACTCACAAAAAAACAAACTCTCTCTTAATAAAGCTGCATATTGCCAATTTTCTTCACGATAAGAAATGGACAGTTATTATTTATTATATATTATTATTATTCAATAACTCGCGAGCCATCACGTTATAATCTAGCTGCTCAGAAAAAGATAAAATATGCACATGAAAGCGGCAGGATTTTGGGTGTACGAGCACCGCTTGCGCGCCACCTGCACACCGCTAGCAAAACCTCTTGCGATTTGCCGCTTTCCGCATGCCTCTCATTGAAAATGAACTAGACACTCGCACTTGCCGCATGCCGTGTGAAGTGGCCTTTAGAGTTTAATGTGATCTCATGTTATGTTAAATGAGATCAAACGATTATTCGACAAACATTTTGTCGACAATTTATTGTCGATGTTGCCGATAATTTTATCATTATTTTTTCATCATTTGTCAAATTTTAGCTTTTAAAAAATATACAAATTCCATGTATTCCATCAATAAATATGATCTTGAAATTGCATGTATTATATTGCACGTGTATATACTATATTTTGTTACATGTTTATTGTTTATATGCATAATCTGTTCTATTTACAAGTGTTTACATTGAAATGTAGAACAAGTGCTAAAATGGTACTGTCTCTTTAAGAATTGTGGCAGCTCAGCAAGCATATTACAGAAGTGTTTTGGTTGAGTGCATAACAAGAATGGAGTCAAACAGCTTCTTCACCCCAGGTGTGATTAGAATTAAATGTTCATTTTTTGTTGTTTTTGATCAACAATTGAATATAAATATAAAAGGATATTAAGAGACATTACAGCCCTCTACATTGCAAGTAAATCACTAATAAATGCGATCAGATTTCGCACAATGTGACTAAGGGAGTATTTACACTTGGTCACTTCATGTGTTTTTACTGATGGGATTGCTATCTGATTGAATCGGCACATTCCATTTACACTTGGCCACAAATGTGTCTCTGCCAAACGGATAGAAATCAGGTCTTTAATTCCTGCACTATATGCAAATAAAACCGAGTTCAGTTCCGTGATTGTGCGTGAAAATGTAAAAGATGTGATTTATATTATATTTGAAGTGACTTTGCCCAGTGTGCGTGTGTCTGTGTGTTTGCGTGCAGTGTATTTTTCCCCTCGGTGCTTCTTGTAGGTAAGATGTGTCATGCGCGTAAGTAGTGGTGTTTAGTTTCAGATTTTGTCAACGATCTGCATCAAATACATGAAGAAAACATTTCCGTCTCTCCAGCAACATGCATTCCGTTCCTTTATTATTTATTATGCAATGCAAGCCATATGCAAATATGCGGTAACAGCTGTGATGTTCAGCTTTTTTCTTATGCTGACGTAGCGCTGTTTGGGCAGAGTAAAGTATACATACGTGGCTTGAACAGCCAAATGCATTTACACGACTGAGTTTAGAATGGAATGCACTTCAAACCACCTCCGGAGGAACAGAGGCTTTCCTTTCAGATATTTACAGTTGTTGATCAGAAAGTAAAAAGAAACATTAATTCTAATCAAACGTTGCACGGATGATGTAAAAACAACCGTGCAATTTAACTTCTCTCTCTCGTCAATATATGATTCGCTCATTCAACCGTGAACACTTGCTCACGGTACTGCCGGTAATTTGTATACCTCATTAGACATAAGACTGATTATCTCATCTATTTTCATTGATGAGCCTATGTTTTGGTCCATAGAAGTTCCTGTATTTGCTCTGTAGACTTATTGTAAAAACCATTAAGTGTCATTTGTTTGTGAACAGTAAGTCAAAAGTGACACAGGAAATGGCAAATTTTAGCTGTATCTTGTTTTTTCATTTTAATAGTGGGGGTGGGGAAGGCTCTCTGGACAGGCTTCTCCCCTCGGTCAACACCACCCTGTCACCACGGAAACGAACCACCAGCAAGTGTAAATCAGAACCTCCACTGCTGAGGACCAGTAAGAGGACCATCTACACAGCCGGACGCCCACCATGGTACAATGAACACGGGACCCAGTCTAAAGATGCTTTTGTTATTGGTGAGTATATTAAACTGCTCGAAGTAGAATCAAAATTCTCTGCCAACCCATATGAAATCATATATTCATTAGACTATCTTCATGCTTCTACTTTACTGTGGCGTTGTGGTGGAGTAGTGGGCTAAAGCACAGAACTGGTAAGCAGAAGGTTGCTGGTTCGCTCCCCACAGCATCCACCATTGTGTCCTTGAACAAGGCACTTAACTCCAGGTTGATCTGGGGGGATTGTCCGTGTTATAAGTGCACTGTAAGTCGCTTTGGATAAAAGCTTCTGCCAGATGCATAAATGTAAATAATGTAAATGTTCTACTCTCTTTTTAACCATACCTGTAGGTCTTTGTGGTGGCAGTGCCTCGGGAAAAACCACAGTTGCCCGCAAGATTATCGAGGCTTTAGATGTTCCTTGGGTTGTTCTTCTATCCATGGATTCCTTTTACAAGGTGAGTTTCTGAAAATTAAGATGTCATGTCATTGTCAGTCAATCATGTGAGTCCTTGTTGGTTAACAAGCAGGAGCTGCAGGGTATTTATAAGGTGGCTATTGATGTCTACATAAGGATAGTGAGCCAAACCCAGTCTATAAATGAGATCTTCCAAATCCTGACGAAAACTGAATGAACTCGCTTAATCAGTCATAGGGGTTACTGAGTCCGGATGTTGATTCAGTAACAGTCAACCATCAGATCCTACTGTCCACCCTCTCTACTCTGGGCATCACAGGAACTGTGCTTGACTGGTTTAAGTCCTAACTCTCAGGTAGGTCCTTCAAGGTAGCCTGGAGAGGTGAGGTGTCCAAGTCACATCACTTACTGAGGTACCTTAGGGCTCAGTGCTTGGGCATTTCTCTTCTCTATATATATACAACATCACTGGGACTCATCATTCAAGCACATAGGTTCTCTTACAACTGCTACGCCGATGACACACAGCTTTACTTGTTTTTCCAGCCCAACGACACCACGGTAACTGCTCGAATCTCTGCCTGTTTGGCAGACATCTCGGCCTGGATGAAGGAACACCACCTGCAACTTAACCCAGCGAAGACTGAGCTTCTCGTCTTTCCAGCCAACCCTGCTCTTGAACACAACATCACCATGCAGCTGGGTTCAACTACAAAACAGTCAGAAATCTAGGGGTAACCATCAATAACCAACTCAATTTCACAGACCACATCTCAAAGACAGCACGATCATGTAGATTTACACTCTTACCTTCCTCTCTGAACATGCCACACAACTTCTTGTTCAGTCACTTGTAATAACTAGACTGGACTACTGTAACGCTGTCATTGCAGGCCAATTAGGCCCCTGCAAATGATCCAGAATGCAGCAGCACGTCTGGTCTTCAATGAACCAAAGAGAATGCATGTTACACCACTCCTTGTCTTTCCCCACTGGCTGCCTGTTGATGCACGTTTCAAATTCAAGGCTCTGATGCTGGCGTACAGAACAGTCACAGGGTCTGCTCCAGCATACCTAAAATAATTTCTGCAGAGCTACGTTCCAACCAGAAGCCTGTGGTTGGCTAATGAGCGGTGCCTTGTTGTACCAACACAGAGGCACCAAAACACTTTCCCGGACTTGCGGTTTCACTGTACCTCGTTGGTGGAATGATCTTCCCAACTCCATTCGTGAAGCAGACTCACTCTCTGTCTTCAAAATAATGGCTAAAAACACATCTTTTCCATGAACACTTAATCATGCACTCATAAAAAATAAATAAATACAAATTATATATATTCCTGTTGCACTTTGATCTGTCTTGGATACTACTATTCTGATGCTAATAAAACTTTTTAATGCAGCATTTTTCGTACTGCTGTCTCCTTAAGATTAATTGCTTATGTATTATTCCTCTTTTGTAAGTCGCTTTGGATAAAAGCACCTGCCAAATGAATAAATGTAAATGTAGCCTCTCTTATCTATTCGGTTTTCGTCAGGATTCATCAGACTGGTTCAAATCAAATTCATGAACTACTGAACCGCGCTTAGTTTCTTACTTTTGACAAAATATACTTTGTCACTTACTGAACCGCAAGCCTTTTTGTCATGTTTTAGCAAGAGATGGATGTGTAGTTAAGTATTGTGAAACTTAAATCAGTATCATAATCAATGGTTGCTCATATGACAACATTTCACAGTTAAACATGTGCTACAGATTTTTTTGCTACAAAATGCTCTGATATAATTCAGATGTAACATTTATAATAATTCATTTACGGCAAACCCAATGCAAGACCAAAGATCTATATGAAAAACTGTTCAGAACCTGTCCCAAACAGTCTGCGCGTTTTTTATTTAATTTGTTTTTCTATGTCAATATGAACATGACCAGATGTCTTTGACCGTTTTGCCGTGTCTTGCTGTTCTGAGCGCCACATTTTTAAGACGCTGTGTCAAGTTTTAAAATAACTTTTAATAACACTTCTCAAAACCTGCCTCCTGTTCCATTCGTTGCGCTGCATTTCCCTTCTTTTTTTTGTTTTTTACACACATGAACGTGTTCAGTCTGAGCGACCCCTGAGAGTTTGGGTGGGGGGGTCCATGGATCTGTAAAGATTGATAGACTAAATTCACAAATAGCATGTGGACACAGTCTTCACTTTTTCAGGAAGTGTAGTTTGGCAGTTCATATTGACCTATATATTGAGAATGCATGTACATGTACTGTATGTTCAATGTATGTTCCCTATAGTGGGAATTCCTGTTATGGGATTGGCTCAGTGTGGATATACTAGCTCACCAAACATCATTATGATCAGACTAATATCTAGGAAGAAAATATAAGTATGTTAGGATTAAGCTGAGTAATGTAAAATACCCAGATCAGTAAACATCCATCTGTCCATTCACATAAAGAGAGAGACCGAGCATGAGACAGTAGAGTGTTCAGTTATGTAATCCACTAAGACCTTTAGGCAGCTACTGGCTTTACAGCACACTGATGAATTCTAGAGTAAATATTTATCAAATCATCACACACACCAGACAGAGGAACATCTCGGGTGTACTGAGCAACTCGACCATCTTAACAATCAAGTTCAATACATAACAATAACAGATCATACCATTATGTCTTTATGATGTTTGAGTTCATGTCATGTCAGGCATCTGACTGGCCCTAGACCCTCTGTGTTTAGTCTGCAGAGGGACAGCACTGTCACTGGTGGTTCAGAGTGGTTATTCTAGACTAGTTAAGTGTTTGTTTAAACAGTTTACCAGCTGTTTTTGCATATCTGAAGAGCAGTCATATTAAGTTGTATGAAATATAGAGAATTTGCAAGAAAAAGTAATCGAGAGAAAGAACAGTCAATTACTTGTGTTTGCATGCTGGAGAGTGTGTTAACGTACGTGTACCTCTGTGCCATGTCCCTAAAAAGATGAAGTGGGGTGTTGGATTTATATCACATACATCATTTGCACATTACTCTGACAATTTTTTTCATGCAGGGGGCAAAAACATAACATTAAACACACTTTATGGGGCCTGGGTAGCTCAGCGAGTATTGACGCTGACTACCATCCCTGGAGTCGCGAGTTCGAATCCAGGGCATGCTGAGTGACTCCAGTCAGGTCTCCTAAGCAACCAAATTGGCCTGGTTGCTAGGGAGGGTAGAGTCACATTGGGTAACCTCCTCATGGTCGCTATAATGTGGTTCGCTCTTGTTGGGGTGCATGGTGAGTTGTGCGTGGATGCAGCGGAGAATAGCGTGAAGCCTCCACACACGCTATGTCTCCATGGTAACGCGCTCAACAAGCAACATGATAAGATGCGCGGATTGACGTTCTCAGACGTGGAGGCAACTGAGATTCGTCCTCCGCCACCTGGATTGAGGCGAGTTACTACGCCACCACGAGGACTTAGAGCGCATTGGGAATTGGGCATTCCAAATTGGGGAGAAAAGGGGAGAGAAAAAACACTTTATAGTATAGAGTATATCCTTTCTGAAGTAGTGAAAGGGATAGTTCACCCAAAAATAGTATATTTTGGAATAACCGTACTTATATAATTGTGTTTCTAAAATGGATAGTTGCAATTCTGAAACATGATTGGAAGCGCCATTTTTCAAATCGGAAAATAGACTATATATGCACACCTGTGATCCAATTGAAATCTATAATAATGGGACAATTCTATAAATACAGTATCACCTATCGTATACAATCTACAGACTAATGAATTTTTGTATTTGGCGGAAGAATTGCTTATTGAGATTATTGATCTTACTAAATAAATGTATTGAAAATGGGTGTTTTAAATATGTTGATGATGTTGTTTAATAGCCAATCAAGGCACCGTAGTGGTAGCTCATAGTTTGCAACCTACTGGTTATCAGCCTTGATATTTAGGCCTTGGTCTCCACCATTGGTAGACTGTTGAGCTGTGCTGAAGTCAGAGGTGTAACCTTGGATCTGTGGTGACTTCTTTCCTGCAGGTTCTGACAGCTGAACAGCAACTGCTGGCCGCGAATAATGATTACAATTTTGACCATCCAGACGCCTTTGATTTCAGCCTACTGGTGCACACGCTCCGCAAACTCAAACAGGGCAAGAGTGTGAAGATCCCAGTGTATGACTTCACCACACATGGACGACAGAAAGAATGGGTGAGTGCACACACTGCATAGAGAGGTGATCATGTGGAAACTTATTTACAACCGATGTTCCTGTTGAACAAGGGCATGGGTTTGACTCTCATGGAAAACTCTCACTGATTAAATGTGTAACTTTAATGCACTTTGGATAAAAGCATCTGCTCAATGCATACATGTAAACATGCCATGTGTTGTTTTGATTTTTTTTACTGAAAAATGACAATCTACAAATGTATGTGTAGATCATCTACAGTTGAAGTCAGAAATTTACATACACTTAGGTTGAAGTCATTAAAACTCATTTTTAACCACTCCACAGATTTCATATTAGCAAACTATAGTTTTGGCAAGTTGTTTAGGACATCTACTTTGTGCATGACATTAGTAATTTTTCCAACGTTTGTTTACAGACAGATTGTTTCACTTTTAATTGACTATAACACAATTCCAGTGGGTCAGAAGTTTACATACAGTAAGTTAATTATGCCTTTAAACAGCTTGGAAAATTCCAGAAAATGTTGTCAAGCCTTTAGGCAATTAGCTTCTGATAAGCTAATTGACTTGTTGAAGTCAATTGGAGGTGTACCTGTGGCTGTATTCTAAGGCCTACCTTCAAACTCGGTGCCTCTTTGCTTGACATCATGGGAAAATCAAAAGAAATCAGCCAAGACCTCAGAAAAAAGTCTGGTTCATCCTTGGGAGCAATTTCCAAACGCCTGAAGGTACCATGTTAATCTGTACAAACAATAATATGCAAGTATAAACACTGTGGGACCAGGCAGCCATCATAACGCTTAGGAAGGAGATGCATTCTGTCTCCTAGAGATGAATGTAATTTGGTGTGAAAAGTGCAAATCAATCCCAGAACAACAGCAAAGGACCTTGTGAAGATGCTGGAGAAAACAGGTAGACAAGTATCTATATCCACAGTAAAACGAGTCCTATATCGACATAACCTGAAAGGCTGCTCAGCAAGGAAGAAGGCACGGCTCCAAAACCGGCATAAAAAAGCCAGACAACAGTTTGCAAGTGCACATGGGGACAAAGATCTTACTTTTTGGAGAAATGTCCTCTGGTCTGGTGAAACAAAAATTTAACTGTTTGGCCATAATGATGACCATCGTTATGTTTGGAGGAAAAAGGGTGAGGCTTGCAAGCCGAAGAACACCATCCCAACCGTGAAGCATGGGGGTGGCAGCATCGTGTTGTGGGGGTGCTTTGCTGAAGGAGGGACTGGTGCACTTCATAAAATAGATGGCATCATGAGGAAGGAAAATTATGTGGATATATTGAAGCAACATCTCAAGACATCAGCCAGGAAGTTGAAGCTCTGTCGCAAATGGGTCTTACAATTGGACAATGACCCCAAACATACCTCCAAAGTTGTGGCTACTTATTGTGAGAAGCTTGTGGAAGGCTACCCAAAACATTTGACCTAAGTTAAACATTTATGACCGACTGGGAATGTGATGAAAGGAATAAAAACTGAAATAAATCATTCTCTACTATTATTCTGACATTTCACATTCCTAAAATAAAGTAGTGATCCTAACTGACCTAAGACAAGGAATGGTTTCTATGACATTTATTAAATGTCAAGAATTGTGAAAAACAGAGTTTAAATGTATTTGGCTAAGGTGTATGTAAATGTCTGACTTCAACTGTATGTTGGGGAAGCTACTTTGAAACTGCAGCTTGCCAAGCTACAAGCTACTCATGATTTTAAAATAATTTTACAGTCAAGCCACCTTTTGAAAAAGTAATTGGCAACAATCAGGGTTGGGAGTGTTACTTAAAATGTAATCTTTTACAAATA
This sequence comes from Myxocyprinus asiaticus, assembly GCF_019703515.2. Classification (NCBI taxonomy): domain Eukaryota; kingdom Metazoa; phylum Chordata; class Actinopteri; order Cypriniformes; family Catostomidae; genus Myxocyprinus; species Myxocyprinus asiaticus. Next base: position 34,228,355 of record NC_059372.1, read on the forward strand.
CTGATTACTAATTAAAAAAGTAATCTGTAACAATCCAATTAGCTCAATAAGAAAGTAATGTAATCAGATTATTTTAAAATGCATTTGGATAACCTCAAGGGCACAAATGTGAATAAAGTCAAGAGAAATCAAGATGTTCTTGAGACTTTTAATTATGCCTTCTTGATGCAAATAATGTTATGAGATTTGTAGCTATTATTATAAAAAAAAAGTAAGTAGTAAAGCAGTAGTAGAGAATGTAAACCAGAAATACTTGTTTATTGAAAATACTTTCTTTTAAACCGACACGTTTTCAACACAGGCCTTCATCAGATTTTTTTTTTTTTTTTAGCCTGATGGCTAAAAAAAGGTCTACCCTTTGCACACAGTGTTTCAGATTTAAAAACAATTCTCCAATCAACAATACTTACTGGTTTATCTTCTCTACTTCTAGCATCTAATTTGAATATAGAAATGTACACTAAATAAAACTAATGAAACTGAAAATGTATTACAAAACAGTAAAAAAAAAAAAAAAAAGTTTTAAATATTTAGCTACAAAAGACAAAATAAAATACAGCGAAACATTTAATCTTTAACCAGTTAATTGAATTTTTTTTTTGACAAACCAAACAGATTTGCTTGAATCGGACTTGAAAGAGGACATTTTCAATTCTGTTGATGTTTATCTCCCTGTAGAAAACAGTATATGGAGCCAGTGTCATCATATTTGAGGGAATCATGTCATTTGCAGATAAAGAGCTGCTGAAGGTAAAAAATAAATAAATAAATAATAAAAATGTGGATTTTTTTTTGTGTGTGGATAGATGTCAGTTTATGTCTGGCATCTGTTTAATTTTGTCACCTTCTCAATGACTTGGTTTGGAGCATCATCTGTCTTGTTTTAGCTGTTGGACATGAAAATCTTTGTGGACACCGATTCTGACATCCGGCTGGTACGGAGACTCAGAAGGGATATCACAGAGCGAGGCCGGGACCTTGAGGGAGTGATCAAGCAGTACAACAAGTTTGTGAAACCAGCTTTTGAACAGTACATTGAGCCCACCATGAGACTGTCAGATATTGTGGTGCCTCGTGGTGAGTAACGTGTTCATAATACACTTTGGGTACTTTGGAATGGAATACTACACTGAATTTGCATAGTGTGCACAGTATACATTCTGCAAAAAACTATACAAATCATATGGTAGTAGCCTATACTATTCCAAACATAGCCATACACGTGCTCACACACTTGTTTAATTTAATGTCCTGTCCTTTATTTCCTGTAGGTGGCGGCAACATGGTGGCCATTGATCTCATAGTGCAGCATGTACACAGTCAGCTGGAGGAGGTAAGGACAATCTGAAATTTCAAGAATATTAATATTTAGAAGTAAACCTATACAGTATAGCTAATGAAATATTCTGTTGTCTGGACAGAGGACAGTTCCAACCTAAACTCTCATTTCACAACAGTGCCCAATAGGTGTCCAATATTTTCCACTTGTGATTGAAAGACTAAAGTCATTTTAAACCACCTGACAGACACTTGCGTACCATAGTTTTCCAGTATTACTTTTGCATTTACCTTTACAGCAGTTAAACAATGAAAAGACTTTTATTATTTATGAGAAGTATTCGCAAATCAATCCTGTGTAACACAGGAGTATACAGAGTGTTATATTTAATAAATATTGATATTGTAATGATTATTAAAGGTGATATGTGTAATTTTTTGACATTCAAGTACTTTTATGCTAGCTTGACAGAGGCAACATTAAGTAAGCTATTTGTAGGGGATTTCCCCCAATATATGTAAACCCTGTCTCTGTGGCACTTTTTTTTTTTTTTAAATGTTGTTTGTTTGATCGTCCCGACCTGCCCAACATAGCTATATTTACTCAACCAATAGCATACGTTTAGGGTGAGACCATCTGTTTTGACTGACAAATGGTAGAATGGGAAAGTGTTCATGAAACCTATTTGAAAACAGTGGTGAACAAATTACACATTTCATCTTTTAAAGAAATAATAAATAAAGAAGAGTGTGTGGAACTCAAAAGCAGTTTTATTAACACTTAAATGCATTTTGGAGATGGGAATGCTTTGTAGTGGACTAATATTTGACTGCCATATTAAATACTGACTATAGCAAATTATGTTTCTGTAATACTGGTGTGACACGTTTTGTTTGGCCTTGCTTCCTCACTGCACTCGGATTTTTGTCTTCCTCCCCTATCCATCTCTCCTCCCCCTTCCTCCTCTCGCCGCCGGTGCCACAGCGTGAACTCAGCGTCAGGTAGAGTAGAACTGCTCATCACCCTCTCACTTCCTGTCACTACCTCCACAACACACCTAGGCAGAAGTTTCCCCTCAGTGCTGATCTGGGGTCATTCCCAACAGTCCGATTTAGAATTAATGAAATTGAAAGCCATCACAAACTGGCCTGGTCCTTAGGGGCAACTTCTGTTAGCATCTTTCTGTCCCCTTTACTGCATGACGACATCTTCCTCGTCCTGAGCAGTGCTGCACTTCCTGTATTGAACAGAAGAGGGCAATGTAGCTTTACATTGGCTATTACAATAGGCAACAGTGTGGTTCATTTTTCAAATAATGAACCAAATAAATGGGTGAATATCACTTACATGTTTGAAATCCTATTTGACCTCAAAATCAAAAAAAAAAAAAAAAGTGGATAAGCACATTTCTCCCTCAAGTTCTAATTGCTATAATGTGTCTGAGTATAATATAATTTGTATTTATTATTTTTTTCAATAATGATTCATATTTGATTCTCAATTCCATACAGTTATTATGCACTATATTACATTAAACTGCTGGTTGTGGGCAGGTTTAGCAGTGTTGCTTTATTAGCAATGTTTTGGTCAAAGACTGTCTTCAGGCCTTTAAAATTAATTTTCATTGTACAACAATAATTAATATTTACATAATTCAGTGATGTTTTTATATCTGCATTAAAGGCCAAACCAAAAATACTACCATGATGTATACATCACAGTTTAATTGTGTGTGTGTTTTTTTTTTTTCTTTTTTTACATTACAGTAATTAGAATTTTTGTTTAGTTTTGTGTTGGTTTGGTTTTTATTTGTTCTTTTTGTTTTTTTGTTTGGTTTGGTTTTGAATTGTTTTTGTGTAGTGTAAAATGAGATTCATGTGATACACCAAAAGAATCTTTCCAAAATATGAATTAACAAACAATTCTGACTTTGTCACAGAATTGCAGGGCCCAAACTTTATTATAAGATTCATATTAATGTACATTGTGTTCGGAAGACACAAGCACTGATCAATCCAGTAATTACCAGCAGTAAAGCATCATGTTATTGATGTGACATGATATAAGAGTTAATAAAGGAAGATAGATGCAGTGTGCTGCAGTCAGGAGGAATGCAGATATTTAGTGTTTTACAGCAGACACTCCCCCTGCATTCTGTGTCTAAAAATACTCTGCTGCCTTCCTCCTCTTGACCTCTCTTTCTCTTGCTTTTGCTTTTTTTTCCTTTCTTAAACCCCCCCTCTCTCTCTCTCTCATGGTTGTCTCTGTAGCTATTGTTGAACACAGTGTCTTGCACGCAGTAAAGTTTCCTATGTCTACTACAAAGAGCTTCATTTTTCCGTTGGGCTACAGACGGTAGCACATGATCATGAGTGTAAGAGAGAGAGAGAGAGAGAGAGAAGGGAACATGAGGAAGTACAGCCCTCGACACAGGATGTAGCAGACCTTTGTGTCACTGAATGAGAGGATGACAGCTACAGCAGGACTGACACCAAACTAACATGTTTGGCACAAATAAATCAGAATAGAAAAATATGCATTTGCATGGTATTTTCAGAGCTTGTATACAAGCCTTAAAGGGATAGTTCACTTAAACATGAAAATTCCATCATCATATACTTATGTTGTCCCAAACCTGCATGACTTTCTCTCTTCTGTGGAACACAAAAGAAGAGTCTTAATGCAGCTCTTTTCCATAAAACAAAAGTGAATGGCAGGACATTGTCAAGCTCCAAAAGTTAAATGAAAATGGGGAGAAAAAGTGTAAAGAATGTAGTCTATACAACTCATGCTCAATATTCCAAGTCTTCTGAAGCCATAGCTTTGTGTGAAGAACAGACAAAAAATAATAATAATAATAATAATTCTTGTTGCACTTTAATCTGTTTTGAATACTATTCTGATGCTAGTGAAACTTTGTAATATGGCACTTTTCGTACCACTGTCTCCTTAAGATGATTCGCTTTTGTGTTCCTCTTTTGTAAGTCACTTTGGATAAAATGTAAATGTAAAATCTTCCCTTCTGTCACAAGTCATAAATCGTAATTGCATTTTGTATATTAAAATACTGCACTTTGAGATGCGTAACAGCAGTTTTGACTTCAATGACATCAAACATTGGTTCCATGACCAATCATCTTTATGTGCCATATTTGAGTGTAATGACTTGATTTAAGTTACTTAAATTTAGGTCTGTTTCTCTCCAAAAGCTATCATATGACTTCAGAATACAATGTCCATATATGAGGACGTGGGGTCGCGCGAGGATATAAATTGGACTACTTTTATTCTGCTTTTTCCTCAGTCTTAGAGTGCATTGTAAAGAAAAGAGCAACCTGGTCATTCTGCTAAACTTTTTTTAGTGTTACAATGAAAAAAAGTCAAACATTTTCATTTTTGGGTAAACTAACAGTTTAATTTTAAAATAAGACTAAATGGCATTAGCATTTGATGACTGAGGTACACAAACTGTGTGTTAGTTGAAGTGCCGTTTGCAGCTGTCAGACTCTTATTCCACTTTTAGAGTCATGCGACCACCTCATCCTCCTTCCCCTGATGATGTGTGACATCTTTTCTTTTCCCTCTCTTCCTGTTGTCATTTGTGTTTCTGTTTGTCTGTTTGTTCACTTCCCCCACAGAGAAAACTCCGCTGGGATATGTGAGCAGATTTGCTTCTGATTTTGTTTTAGTTTGCTATTGTTTGCTGTTGGATTACAAACCAAAAGTAGAACACAGGGGTTCTTGGTGTGTCTTCCAAAGACTGCATATTTGACTTTAAATTGTCATATCAAATATGTTTAAAATGTACACTCACATGGATGAAGACTCTGGTCATATCAGTCCTAGAGAAAAGGCTGCTTTATTCTACATGTGGGACTAGGCGCACATTCATGAGTGCTGTTATGTTGAGATCATATAACCAGATGAATATTACTCGCTTTATCTCAATAATCCCTTGTTATCATTAGCTTTCCCATCATAAGTGAAACATAGCTGAATGCAAATAGCGCATTTTTACATTGACAATGGTAACTGAAAACTTCTGTTTTTGTGTGATGCTTCATATACGCTACTAGGTGCCAGGGCAACATAAACACAAATTTTACTGAGTGCACCTTTTAATCATTCCGTTGAACCGTAAAACATAAAACTTTAGCATGAGTTTATAAGAGTTTACACTGAAGGCAGTGTGTACCAGCATGTAGTCTTTGACATTAGTGTTTGTGAAATTGAATAATGGGATATCCCACAGAAAGACTGACCAACCCAGAGAATACAGAGCTTTCTAATATATGTGATAAATGAAAACGTTTTTTTTTTTTTGGTAATATGGAGTGACTATATTTAAGTATGAAATATAGTAATGTACAGTGACTTCAAAAGGATTTAGCCACACTTAATGTTTAAATGTTATTGCATTAAAATATAAAACCAAGTGGCATTTATTTTAATTAAATATATAACACAGGCACACTTTCAAGCAAAACATTTCACTAATTTTGTTTGGTATTAAAATCATCATTTGTTTACTGATGCTATTTATTTTGGAATTTGTTTTCTAATGCAATGACGTTTATACATTTCTAAGTGTGGCTTTATTGTCAAAATACTTTAAGAGGCCACTGAAGAGCTGTCTTATAACTAAATACAAGCTCTTAGACAGGTCAGTCTTTTTATTTGGAGATTATCCCTTGGTTATCTATTATAAAATCATCCAAAGCTTATACATCTTTTTTTCCTGCTTTTCTCTACTTTTTCATTAACATTTGAGTGATCAATGTTTGTATGACACTAATGCTGTTTGTGAACCTGTGACATATGTCTTTGAATGCATGTCTGCCATTTTGTGTATGCTGACAACATCCTGTCTGTCCTCGCTGGTGATTATGGAAACAGGGCGGCACTAGCATCTGCCCATCAGGCTCAGCCCCTCCCACAGACCCTAAGTGTTCTAGAGAGCACACCACAGGTCCGTGGCATGCACACCATCATCAGGTCAGTTTATAACACATGTATATGCCACAACTATTTGCTTTACTAACCTCATGCCAGAGTTTGTGTAAAAAGACAAATCTGAATCCAACTACATTTACATTTATGCATTTGGCAGATGCTTTTATTCAAAGCGACCTGCAGTGCATTCAAGGTATACATTTTATCAGTTTGTGTGTTCCCTGGGAATCGAACCCATGATCTTGGTGTTGTGAGTGCCATGCTCTACCAGTTGAGCTACAGGAACCCTAATACCAATAAACTAATACCAATATGGAGCATAGCATATGTCACATATGGCTGAATACCAGTGTCTAGAAACTCTGCAATACCTCATGAAATCAAAACTGGATTTTTGTGAGTTGTGTGTTCAAAGTTTTGTTTTAACCATCTATTCGTTTCTAGGTCATCTACAGGATATGCCATTGTGCTCCTTAAATAAAAATGTACTTTTAGCAAATATATACACTTTCTCATCTGGGAAAACAGGCCAAAAATCTTGTTCACAGGGGTTAATAAATATTTTTATTTATTTTTTTTAAATCCCCAATAAAATGCTCTTAAGTATGAGAGCATCCCCTCAATACAATATAAATGCCACCTGCCTCTGACAAGCAGTAGACAGTAGAAAATCATGTTTCACCTGTGTGTGCCAACACTCTTATTTTATTTCTTTTTCCAACCAGCAATTGGTTGCAAAGGAAGTGGCTGGAATTTATTCATTTTGAAAGTATCTTCATTGCTTTTATCACTTGTACAAACTGTCAAGCGTGGTTTTGCTGGGCTGTGACATAAACTAAAGGCT